>NC_056745.1:127358162-127473162 GCF_019279795.1 Protopterus annectens | reverse complement strand
ATTGTAGACCAGGCAGCTTTGGGAGCTGCTGAAGGGCTTTCCTCATCTCCTTGAGATAACTACAGTGTGGGGTCTCCTCGGCCTCTTTGGGTTTTGGCACTGTAGTATTACAAAGGTGCATTGCATTACCCAGTCTAGTCCATAGCTTTACTGAGAATCTATAAAGCGGACTTGTAGAAAGCTAATTCAGTGTGAGCATTTGCCAATTAGCAGATTTGGATGCGAAGCCTTGTTCTTCAAGTGTGGAAATAGAAGAAAGCTGGCTTTAGGCTTCAAACGATGGCTGTAGTTTCCAAAGACTAAACAAGTCTTGCAGGTAAATTTATCCAATATCAACATGGCATCATCACTCACTTCATGCTGTGCGGCAGGAGTGGGCTAGTAACATGCAAACCCCTAGTCGGGCAATATAGTCGGGCAATATTTCCTGTAAGGTACTCACAGCGTACCCTGTCAGGATCTTCTTCAAGCTGTTATGAGAGGGTGCAATGAATTCACTATTAATATGTTTAATTACAAGGAGATGTACGCCTCCACCAGCCTGGAACCCTCATCTCTTTTGTTGTTGTGACTTTTTTACATGGACTAGATCAAGTCAGTTTTATTGTGTAGTTGTAATTTATTTGAGTGAAATCAAGCTTCAAAATGTTACAGATACTGTGAAGGTTAGTGGAGGCAATCTTCAGTCTTTCCATACCCCTCAACTGTCCAGATTTTCACATAATGCCCAGATTTTTGCCTCAACATTTCAGTCTGTTCCTCAAAACATTTTTGGTTTTCTAGCAAATCACGGGGATGATCTTTGGAAAGAAATTAGCAAATAATGTCACACATTTGAGTTTTAGACTTCATATCCTTTAGAAAATGCATTTTAATATATACCTTGTTATTCTAGCAACTTTCTAAGTTTATAAGAGCAATATTTAAAATCTGTCTTTTGTGCCCCCATTATGTTGGGCTTTGTCCAGATTTTGTGGGCTATGAGGTTGAGAGATATGGTTTCCTGTGTGAGCTGTGTAGAGAAACTGTGCTACTAAGTAAGCAGCACATGGAGAAGACTGAAAGAAGTACCAGAGTAACACACACACACACACACACACACACACACACACACACACACACACACACACACACACACACACACACATATATATATAGGTTCATAGGTTCATACTAGGCCATCTACCCTAGGGCATTTATAAGCCTAGCCAGAGTGTGTTTGGCTTTCGCCACCCATTTTAAATTAATTTTGCTATGCCTTTTTTTGAGGTTAGTATACTGTGCCTCTGTCTAACAGTGACACAGAAGTGATAGCCGGGGTAAACCTACGATCTCCCATCCACTCATCAAGATTCCTCTTGAAGAGAGTCAATGTGGGACTCTGCCTAACCTGGACTGGGATTTTATTCCAGAGTGAAGGGAGCCTCTGGGTTATGAATCTGTCCCTCCAGCATGTCCTATTTATTTCAGTGCTGAGGTTCAAGTCTCTCGAGCGTGGCTCGATGGGATTTGGATTTTCTGAGGTGCAGCATGTCCATTAATTCGGGTTGGACATGGCTTTATCGTCAGGCACAGATCGCCTCTGAGCAGGCGGTATGCCACTGAGTAGAGCTGGAGTTTCTTTAACTGGGCAGCATATGGCATCTGTTTGAGCCCTTTGATCCTCTTGGTGAGGTACTTTTGGGGTCTTTCCAGTTGCTGCAGGTGTCTGGTAAGGTACATCCCAAAAGGGGCATTGTACTCAATTATGGGCCTGATGAGGGATGAGTAAAGAGGTACGATGACCTCCCCTGATCTAGATGTGAATCCCTTCATGATTAGGTGGGCTATATAAAATGTTTTTCTAACCACTTTGGCCACGTGGTTGTCAAATGAGAGATTGCTATCAACTTGGGTCCCCACATATATATATCTATCTATATATATATATATATATATATATATATATATATATATATACACACACACACACATACACACACACACACACATATATATATATATATATATATATATATATATATATATATATATATATACACACACACACATATATATATATATATATATATATATATATATCTATATATATATCTATATATACACATATACTTTTTATATCTGAGACTATAAACAGTTCAAATAATACCTAATGGATCAATATGACTGCACAAGTCAGAACACAGGCTATCACCCATCTCTCACTCCCATGGTTGCATTATTACATTCTTCTAAGAAAACCTTGGCTGCTTAATCTCTTTAACCTCTGCAACACATAAACTCCTACCCATATGCCCATCTGTTCCCTACTATATGTATCGAATATCCACTTCTGTTATTAGCTCTTCTGTTGCAGCAGTTAGTGTTCAACAATTTCTACTCTTTTTCACTGCTAAAATTTCTCGACACATTTGTTTATTCTGTTTGTTCTTTTGGCTGGACCACATTTACTTCGCCTATAACACTGATAACAGGCATTGTAGATTCCTGATCCTGCTTTTCTTAAATCTCCTTGTAAATATGCATATTTTTGCGTCTATATTATATTACGTCACTATACTATATAACTTAGATCTTTAACATTACCTTACTGTTGTTACTATGTATGTAATCTGGGCTGAGTCTGCAAATGGCCAAATTTCATTAGTGCTCTACGCCTGTTAACAATATTAATGAATTAATTAAATTCAATAACTATACATATATAAAAGGAAATGAATGCATAAGACGAAGGAGGGGCATGGTGTAGAAAAAAAACAGTGCCATTCACCCTACAGACCACTGACTAAATTCCACTGCAGTTAAGTATTACTGAGGCCTATTTGATTAAGTAATCCCCACAAACTGTAAACAGGACAGAGAAGGCCAGTCTTCATGACCCCCCAAAAAAATGAAATACCAGGCCCTATCCATAGACTCACTTCCACAGAGAAGGGTGAGTTGTGGTAAGTTCATGGAATTTTTGTATCAAGGGTTTCAAACCAAGTGGGATAAAAGGGTCACCTCAAAACCAGTAGCAAATTGATTACTAGGCACCCCTCTTTTATACATCTGGAAATAATTCTGAGAAGGCAACAATAATGCACCTCTTTATCAAAATAGTGGAAAAAGCTTTTTTTTCCCCCTGAACCTGTAGTGCAGTCTTGATATGAAGAAGGGATTGTTTAGTGCAGTACTGAAAACTAGGGAGGTGTACTGATAAAGAAGGGGTAAAAGAAGACACAAGATGAAGCAGATCTCAGAGGTGATAGCTGTGGAAACCTGAACTGATTAAAACAGGCAACAATTCCTTTCTCTTTAGTTTGTTTTGTATCAAAACATCTTTCCTGGCAATAAAATAATTAAATAAATCCTGTTCTTGACTTTTATGGAACACTGGAAAAAGAGGCATATGCAAGTCAGCTCTTAACAACAGTAAACAATTATCTAGTAAGCAAAACATAAAAATGATCTCCAGTTCTTTGTTCATGTTAAATCCACTATTGTCAGTGTGCCTACTTTATACACCAAGTTGTTCTGCCCCTATCACATGGGCAGCAAGGTCTGACTGCTTCTGCACTTATCAGTGTATGGTATCAGTGTGGAGTCTGTTATTTATGTATACACACAGGGAGGGGGAGAGTTGTTGGACCACTGTTATCTGATGGTGACAATGTTCCCACAGACCTGGTACTTCCCAACCCCCACCACTACAGTGTAACATTTTCCCATGAATTCCTAACTTTACTTGTTAGCACACACATCTACATTTTCCTGGGAAGGTGGGCTCTCTAATAGCATCTGGTGGTATAGCTTTGCTGTTCAACCAGACTCCATAATGATAGCATGAAATAAGCAGTGATCTTCATGTTTCATAAAAGCTCAAGTAATTCTTTCTGTTTATATATTTTACCCACCTTTAGCACTGTTTCACTTTTTGTATACTGTACTGTCATAAAGCCAGCTTTTTTTTTTTACTAGCAAATGTGCCATTTGTTTTCACTCTTTAAAGCCTCATTTTCTCAGAAGGCTGACACTTTTTGCTTTGCATATAAAGACAGTTTAGATTGTTATCTCGGACAAACATTTTGCAGTTTAACACAGAACTGGTGCAGCAGTTTTCATGACCTGTTTTCAGGGCTGGCCACATTTTATATTATGATAATAAAATGGTTCCATGTCCCCTTCTGTTATTTTCACTGCAGGCTACAGTTCAGTGCACGATATAAAGCTGGTTCTGCTTTCACTTGACCTGTTCTCAATGTTGGTCATGCTTTTATATCATGACATCAAACTGGGTCTGTTTTATCCCCCTGCTTTTATTTTCATTGCAGTCTGCAAGGCACTATACAATACATACATTTCAACCTCTTGCAAAGCCTGACAAAATGGGGGGACAAAGGCTCCAAAATAGGGTCAGATTTTAAATATTGCTCTTATAAACTTAGAAAGTTGCTAGAATAACAGGGTTTGTGTTAGCATACATTTTCTGATGGATTTGAAGTCTGAAACTCAAATGTATGCCATTATTTAGTTATTTAAATTCTCAGATCATCCCGGTGATTTGCCAGAAAACCACAAATTTTATGGGGAATAGATAAAAAAAATATGAGGAAAAAATGTGGACATTCTGAAAAATTCTGGACAGTTGAGAGGTATGAATATCAAGCTGATTTTGCTTTCATTTCAAGTCATACTCAATATAAAACTAATTCTATTTCCACTAGAGATCATAGTTCAGGGCAAACAGATGCCTTACGCAGACCGTCTCAAAAAACTCCAGCTTTACTCCATCGCATATCGCCTACTCAGAGTCGATCTCTGCCTAACATACAAAGTTATGTCAAACCCAGAGCCATTGGACATGCTCCACTTAAAGAAATCCCAATCCCTCCGAGCTACACGCTCTAGGGACCTAAACCTTGTTACCACAATAAACAGAACATGCTGGAAGGATAGATTCCTGTCCCAGAGACTTCCCATACTCTGGAACAGACTACCTATCTATGTCAAACAGAGCTCCTCATTAGCACTCTTCAAGAAAAATCTTGATGATTGGATGGGTAATAGGAAATTCACCCCGGGGATCACTTCTGTGGTTCTGCTTGACAGGGGCACAGGAAAATAATTTTCTTGGGTGGCGAAAGCCAGGGTACATTTTTGGCTAGGCTTGTATAGGCCCTAGGGCCAATAGCCTAGTACCTACCTATGAACCTATAAACCTATACTATTACCAGTGCATGTCCAACTTCACTTTGTAATATAAAGCTGGTCCTATTTCACTGCATTCAACATTTCTCTCCACTACGCAGAGCTGACCTGTTTTTTTTTTTTTTTTGTTTTTTTTTTTAATTTATTGCTGTTACCTCTGTAGGTCACACACTTTTGTAAACCAGTTCTGTTTCACTAGCTGTTTTCCCAACACAAGCCAGAACTCTGCAGTACAACACAAAGCTGGTTTGCAATGTCAGTATTTGGAAAGAGATGTTTCATACACTGTGTGAATCCACTCCCCTTTCAGTGTTCTTGTTCTCACTGTAAGTATTCACTTTTCTGTAATATGTAAAGTTGGTACTGTTGTTCTTACTGCAGGATGACAGATACTGTGTGGTTAACAAGCTGTTTGCATTTCACTAATCTATGGTCATCATTTTCCTCACAAATCATAAACCAGGTGCTGCATGCAAGCAGTGCACATTACCAGTAGGGGGCAACCAAACTCAAGCAAACTTCTAGGGTCTAACTCTAACAGGCTGATTTGCCAGGTTTTATGGGACAGCTTTTCAAGCTAACAGATGATGCAGTACAGTACAGCTAACTCCTTGTCTAAAGACAGAGTGAGCTATGGATTGTTACAAAGAGGGGGCCTTCTAACCACCTGTTTATTTTTTTAAATATGCAGTTTATCCTCAATACAAACGATGTAGAGAAATGCAAAAATAAGTAAAATGTGGCCCATGAATAGTTCTATATATATGACTGCAAAATTAGCAACATTGAATGTATTACTTTGTCTTAAAACTGAACATGTTAAGTATTTTGGAAAAATGTAAAAGTAAGCAGCCAGAGGCTGCTGTGAAATCCGTATTTCCTGTCTAACACACAGTTTGGAGTCATACATAGGATGGAGGTAAGAAGGGCATTTTTGTGGCTCAGGGGTTAAGACCTTTGCTTCACAGTTGTAGGACTGGGGATTCGGTCCTGACCTCTGATCTCCATGTACACAGGAGATTCCTCCCCAAAACCTGCTGGCTGTTTGGCTAGTCTAAACTGCCTACATTGTCTGTAATTACTATTGCTATACTACTTGAAAAAGGTCAGGGATAGAGCAATTCACTTTCCTGGTTATCAAATGAATACATTAAAAAAAAATGAAAGAGTCAGTGAATTGATGGACATGCTCCACCTAAAAAAAAACAAGTCCCGGAGAGCCACAATCTCTACAGATACAAACCTCACCACAACGATACATAGGACATGCTGGAGGGATAGATTCCTGTCCCAGATACTCCCCATGCTTTGGAACAGGACTCCAATATACATCAGGCAGAGCCCCTCACTAACACTCTTCAAGAGAAACCTTGACGGGTGTATGGGAAACAGAAAATTTACCCAGGGGATCACTGCAATGGGTCTGCTGGACAGGTTCGCAGGGAACTAATGGCTCTGCTGGACAGAGGCACAGGGAACTAATCTAAGGGAGTGGCGAAAGCCAACACATTCTGGCTAGGCTTATAAATGCCCTTGGGCAGATAGCTTAGTACTTACCTACGAACCTATGAACCTATGATAGAAGGGGTGGCCTGAATACTGACCTCAAAACTGGGGAGAGCTTGAGTGCTGCTGTCTGTACATTACTGTATTTCCTCTTTTTATTTATTTGTACATTACTGTAATCAGTTTTATGTCCTTTGCACAGTGCTGCTGTCTGTACATTATTGTATTTCCTGTTTTATTTACTTGTACATTACTGTAATCAGTTTTATGCCCTTTGCACAGTGCTGCTGTCTGTACATTATTTTATTTCCTGTTTTTATTTACTTGTACATTACTGTATCAGTTTTATGCCCTTTGCACAGTGCTGCTGTCTGTACATTAATGTATTTCCTGTTTTTATTTACTTGTACATTACTGTAATCAGTTTTATGCCCTTTGCACACTGCTACTGTCTGTACATTACTGTATTTCCTGTTTTTATTTACTTGTACATTACTGTAATCAGTTTTATGCCCTTTGCACAGTGCTACTGTCTGTATATTACTGTATTTCCTGTTTTTATTTACTTGTACATTACTGTAATCAGTTTTATGCCCTTTGCACAGTGCTACTGTCTGTACATTATTGTACGTCCTGTTTTTATTTACTTGTACATTACTGTATTTCCTGTTTTTATTTACTTGTACATTACTGTATTTCCTGTTTTTATTTAATGGTACTTATTTATTTATTTATTTGAAATTTGTTTGCCAGGATAATCCATTGGGCCGAGTGAGCCCATTTTCAGTGGAGTCCTGGGGAGAAAAGCTCCACAGATACAATGTCAACATATACAACTAAGAATAAAGTAAAATATAGTAGGATAAACATAACATAAACAGTTTGTTAAAGTATCAGAGTAGTACATATAAGCACAAGATAATGTTAATGCAACAGGAAAAAACAACCGAAGAGCATATGCAACAATAAGCATAAGTTTACAATTTTTAGTTTCTATATTCACTAGCAAATGGAAAGAGAAAGTATAGGTAAGATTTTGGTTAGTAGGTGTGCACAGAGAATATTTACATAAGTGGTTAACTACAGTATGAATGTTCCCTAGGAAGGGAAGAGTTGTGGATTTAGAGGTGAGTAGTAGCTGGAGGGATTATGCAGGATGGGTGCAGGAGCATTCCCAGAGAGAAGATAGATGTGAATGGAGGAGAGATTTAAAGACTGGAAGGCTGCTGGTATTACGGATATGTGATGGGAGGGAGTTCCAGAGGCGGGCCAGGGAAAAGGAAAGTAGGAGTTTCCCTGCTGGACGGGCAGGTTTGTGGAGTTCAACTAGGTTCTGAGTGCTGGTTCTAAGGGGTCTGTTAGGATGGTGCATGGTGAAGGCTGAGGAGAGTGAGGGGCAGAATGAGGGCTTGAAAATGAGTTTATGAGCATGAGTTAGTTGAGTGTAGGTAAGGAAGTTAGGGAGTTCTAGCCAATTTAGTTTGTGGAGGGCAGTACAGTGATGGGAGGAGGATCTGTGGCCAGAGGCGAATTTGGTGATTTTGTTGTAGCAGGAAGAGAGTTTTGTTTTAATAGAGGATTTAAGGTTGGTTAGGAGTGGGGCACCATAAAGGAGAGAGGGGATGAGGTATGTGGTAGATAGGAGGAATCTAGTAGATGGGGAGAGGAAGCGGATATGCCGGTAGAACATGCCTAGTTTCTGATGTGTTTTTTTAATGTTTGTATGTATATGGGAATCAAATGTAAGCTGATTATCAATGAGAGCTCCTAGCAGTTTAGCACTGGAAACAATTTCTAGGGATGTGTTATTTTGACTGGTTATGAGGAAAGAGTTTATGTCGATAGTTATGCTTTTTGATGGGGTGAATAACATGAGTTTGGTTTTTGATGGATTGAGAGCGAGATGATTGTCATGCATCCATTTTTCAGTGGTTGAGAAGGCATCTTGAGTTAGTTTTTTAAGGAAGGGAATGGAGTTTGCAGCGCAGATAATAGTTGAATCGTCTGCATACTGGACTATTGTAGCATTTGGGATATTGTGGTGGAAGTCATTAATGAAGATGTTGAACAATAATGGACCTAATATGGAGCCTTGGGGTACACCAGTGACAGTGTTGAGGTAAGAGGAGGTAGATTTCTTCCATTTGACAGTTTGTTGTCTATTGGAAAGGTAACTAGAAAACCAGTTGATGCAAGAGGGGGAAAGATGTAGGTTAGAGAGTTTGTTGAGTAGCAGGGAATGGGAGATGGTGTTGAAGGCCTTAGAAATGTCTAGGAGGAGAGTGGAGACAATATAGTTAGAGTCTCTAGCTTTATTTACAGTTTCGAGGAAGGATAGAAGAGCAGTAGTAGTGCTGTGACCAGGTCTAAATCCATGTTGTGTTGGGGTTAATAGGTGATTGTTGGTGAGGTAAGGTAGTAGTTGTATGTGGATGCATTTTTCTAGTAGTTTAGAGATGGGGGATAAGATGGCAATAGGTCTAAAATTGGAGATGGTGTTGTTGTTACCTCCCTTATGGAGGGGAATAATGTAAGCTTTTTTCCAAATTTGGGGTACATAACTTTCTTGGCTTGACCGATTTATAAGTATACAATGGGGGCTTCAGTAGCTATCTTTAGGAAGAAGGAAGATGTTATCGGGAGCGTTAGAGCAAGGTTTTAACTTAAGAAGAAGTTTTTTTATAGTACATATGGGTATGGGTTTGGGGGAGAAGAGAGGGAGGTTTGAAGTTGAGGAGCCTAGATAGGAAGGGGAAGCTGGAGTTGTAGCTGGGGGAGTAGAGTTATTAGTAAATGATGATGTTAATTTAGTTATGGAATCAATAAAGAAGCTATTAAATTGGAAGGCGAGGTCGGTATCAGAAATATTTTGATCGGGTTGTGAATTTTCCTTTTTGACAGGGTTGAAGAGGGAGGAGATACTATTCCAGAACTTTTTTGGGTTAGACTTATGATTATTTTGGAGGGTGATACAGTAGGATTTGTGGTCAGAATTGATGAGTTTTTTAACTCTGTTGCGGAGTATTTTGTATTCGTTTAGGGAGGCTAGGGTTTTGTATTTGTAGTAGTTTTTCAAGGCTTTATTACGAAGGCGCATGACAGCTAAGGTGCCTTTTGTTAACCATGGGATAGTTTTGCTCTTGATTCTTTTTGTTCTAAGGGGGGCTAAGGTGTCGAGAAGGTTTAGAAATGATGTATTAAAATAGGTGACAGCTTCATCTAGGAGTAATGTATATAGGGGACTCCAGTTGAATTGTTTAAGTAAGTCAGAGAAGGTGTCTTGCTTGAAGTTCTTTAAGGAGCGCTCAGAGATGGCGGTGTGTGATAGCTGTAGAGAGGAAGAGTGACATCGAGCAAAGGTAGGAAAGTGGTCACTGAGAGGGTCAGGGAGTGTACCACTACTTGAGATAAGGTGTGGGTGTGATACTAGAATCCAGTCTAGGGTGCTACCACAGGAATGGTCCTTAGATGGTCTGGTTATGGACTGAATTAATTGGTGAAAGTTGTAAAGGTTTATATTTTGGGGATTTGTTGGGCATTGGACAGAGGACCAGTTAATGTTAACGTCACCTAGGATGACAGTTTCATTAGTGATGTTGGTGGAGAGCCAAGATAGAATATCCTTTACCTACACTTTACTGTATTTCCTGTTTTTATTTACTTGTACATTACTGTAATCAGTTTTATGCCCTTTGCACAGCTACTGTCTGTACATTATTGTATTATCTGTTTTTATTTACTTGTTCATTACTGTATTTCCTGTTTTTATTTACTTGTACATTACTGTATCAGTTTTATGCCCTTTGCACAGTGCTGCTGTCTATACATTACTGTATTTCCTGTTTTTATTTACTTGTACATTATTGTATTTCCTGTTTTTATTTACTTGTACATTACTGCATTTCCTGTTTTTATTTACTTGTACATTATTGTATTTACTGTTTTTATTTACTTGTACATTATTGTATTTCCTGTTTTTATTTACTTGTACATCACTGTATCTTACTGTTGTTTACTTAACATTTATTCTCAATAACTATGTCGTAAGTGAAAATGGTCCCCAGTGGTCAAGTTCACCTACTTCCTAAATAATAAATAAAAAATAATCTTGATGGTGCTTACCATTAGTTTCATTCTTCTTCTTTCGGCTTTTCCCAGTTAGGGGTCGCCCCAGTGGATCACCTGTCTGCTCATGGTTGGCAGTGGAGTTTTACAGTGTCGAGTTGCCAGCATGGCGCCCAACCTTCCACAGAAGGCACACACATGCTGCATGCACTCATGCCTAGGGCCAGTTTTAGTTTCATCATCATCTTTATTTATTTTATTTTATTTATTTTATTTTATTTTACATTTGTTTACGGGGTAGTGTCCGACTGGGCTGGATTGCCCATTTTCAGCACAGACCCGAGAAGAAAAGCTCCAGTTACAAAACATAACAATAATAAAATGCAGAAATTACATTAGAATGCTTGTAGTAAGATACAAAAATTACATTAAGAGAATTTAAAATGGAAAATAAGTACAGTATTTACATCAGAACTATTAGAAAATTGAATAATACTCAAATGTAATTGTGACTACTAAATCATCTTACTAAATCATTAACATCAGACAGGACTCCTTCACCATAGACCCTCACCTGTTCTGTGGATTCTACCCTTTCTCATTATTTACATCCTAAAAACATAACACATAAAAACTGGCCAAAGTAAACAATTTTAAGAGCAATGGTCTAATAATGTGAGGCAAAGCAAATACATTTTCTGTACCATCAGTGATGGTACACTTCTGACATGATGTATCACATTCTTTTATAAGTGTCGATAACACTGCTGCTTTCTTATAAGCAGTGCAGCTTGGCAGGATGTTCCAGGTTGCTACATACAGTGTAACTCTCTGGTGATCACTGCAGCCTTGCATGGTGTGTTATACACAGAGCAGCTCTCTGGTGATCAGTGCAGCTTGGTATGGTGTGTCATACACAGTGCAACTCTTTGTTAAGAGCCCTGGCATACATATGTAGTGAAGTCTGGCATGGTGTGTCATGTACAGAGCAGCTCTCTGGTAATCAGTGCAGCCTGGCATGATGTACCATATATAGTACAGTTTGGCATGGTGTGTCACATACAGTGCAGCTCTCAGAGCATCTTTGAATGATGTGTCATAGACATTACAGCTCTCTGGCAAGTTGTTCATCTTGGCATAGTGTTTCATACAAGTACAGCCCTCAGTACAGCTTGGCACGGTGTCCACAGGTGAAACACAGAGTACAAGTCTCTGGTGAGTAATGTAACTTGGCTTGGTGTCCCACTGTGCCATATACAGTGCAACTTTCCATGGATAAAACCATTGCTACTACCCAGGTGCCGAGGGTCAACTATCAAGCTACGTACATGAGAAGCCATCCTTGGGCAGTGAAAGTCAGTGGCAAAAAAATTCTCACCAGTCCTCGGGGGGGGGGGTTGAACTGGCTTGTTACACTGCAGTACTCACACCTAACAGAGAACCACTAAGAGCGGGGAAGACCTGAACATTCGGTGATAGACCTCCTTCTCTAAGACGGGGCTGAATTTGGGAAAAGGATTCCAGGTAGAAACCAAAGGATTCCACACATCACAACTCATGCCTCTAGGTGGCTAATAGATCTTGACTGTGCAAAACAAAAGAAATTCTGTTATTCCTCAAATGACGGCATAACACTCAAGGATTATTTACTTAGTAACTACAGAAGTATAATGGATTATTTTCTGCTCATGCCCTATGGTGTTATTTTACAATGAACTAGAAAAATTTGACCAGGACACCAAGAAACTTCATTACTTTTACAGCAGATGGCACTGAGGTACAGGAAATGGAAAGCATACAGGACTCATTCCTGGAGGAAATGGGGAAAATAAGGATTCAAAGGCTATAATGTTAGTGCTATCCAATGTAATTTCATTAGGTGTGCATAACTCTGTATCTCTATATCATAATTTTTTTTCTTACTTAACTAAAAATTACTGGTGTTCTCTTTATACATTTGTATTCTATTACTTTCCAAGTACCTCTGCACAAACACTTCTCTATAGGATCACGGTATGTGTCTTACATGTAGAGTATGTCTTGTCATATACCAAATGGATTGTGATAACATGATCCAAAGGACTCAGTTTTCCTGCAGTCAGCTAAGTAATGTAAGTAAAAAAGATAAACAATCGCAAATCATTGTCAGCACCAGGAAAAGCATTCTTTACATGTTGAAACAGAAAAAAGATGCACCTGGAAATGGATCAACTCATATACAGCACACAATTCTGGACATGCATGCAGGAAAAACAACTCCATTTCTGCATTAGAAGGACTGAAGGAAGTGGATATAAAAGGTCAGTATTTTTCTCAATTAATGATCAAGAGATGCACATTCCTATTCAAGATGCTGAAAAACTGTGGGAATGGTTACAAATCTTCTTCTTCTTTTGGCTTTTTCCCGGTTAGGGGTCGCCACAGCGGATCACCTGTCTGCTCATGATTGGCAGTGGAGTTTTACGGTGTTGAGTTGCCAGCCCGGCGCCCAACCTTCCACAGAAGGCATACACATGCACAGACTCACACCTAGGGCCAATTTGGAGTGTCCAATCCACCTACTGCATGCCTTTGGGATGTGGGAGGAAACCGGAGCACCCGGAGGAAACCCACACGACCACAGGGAGGACATGCAGACTCCACACAGAAGGCACCCCAGCCGAGGATCGAACTGGAAAACCTCTTGCTGTGAGGTGGCAACGCTAACTGCTGCACCACCATGGCCACCCTCTGAGGAACAATACAATACAGAGCAAAAAAGACATTTTTACAAAGACAATTTACTATAGAAGCATATTATAGAAGCAGGCAGTATTAAGCAGATAAATACAATATTTACAGGAATGGTTACAAATATAAAATATAAAATATTACAACACTCGTTTACAAAGAAAAGAAAATTACTATACCCAACAGAACTTTTGTGGGTGAGAAGTTATTCAAGTCATATGGCAGTCACACTTTACTTTGAAAAATTAGTTTACAAGTACTAGAATTACACCGGACTAACTATGAAACTGTAAATAAAGATGTCATACCTCTCAACTGTACAGATTTTTGCAGAATGTCCAGATTTTTGCCTCATATTTTTGGTTCATTTTTCATAACATTGTGATTTTCTGGAAAATCACTGGCAACTTATTGACAGTTGAAGTCATAAAATAATGACAGAGATTTGAGTTTCAGACTCCATACCCTTCAGAAAATTCATGCTAATGCAAACCCTGTTATTCTATCAATTTTCTAAGATTGCAGAAACAATATTTAAAAAGTGTCCCTATTTTTGAGCCTTTGCCCCCCCCCCCCCCATTACAGATGGCTTTGTCCAGATTTTCTGCTCTAAGAGGTTGAAAGGTATGACAGAGAGATTGTAAGGTTTATCTAATATTAATGGTAAATGCAGACTATAAATATAATGTTTAGGTTATGTCAATCACATGACTAACATCAAATATATTTTACTCTGCCTCAAAGGCATACATTGAAGGCACAACTAGGATTACTACCTGAAGATAATTACTTATAGAATAGTAGGTAAAGGATTACTGTTGAAATACAGAAACAAAGGCTTATAGCATTGACTGCAGTACTGACACCTAGCAGAGAATCGCCAAGACTGGAGAAGGACTAAATATGGGAAAAGTACAATTTTCCAAATGGTTTAATAGAAATGGTGATAAAGCCTATGATGAAAAGTCTTATGAATATTAAATGTGCTTACATGTCATCAGCTGAGGAATGACAAAGCACGACGCCAAAAGCTGATTTGTAGAACGTGGTTTTGAAAGTTTTAAATTTACAAAATTGAAAAAGGAAACATGCAAATGAGCATGTGTGGTCTCTACTTTTTATGACACTGGGTACAACTCATGCACTTTTAATCTATGTAGAATTTTCCATTTGTATTTTGCACCATAGTGCCTGGATCGTGGCTGAAAAGTATATGTCAACCAATCCACCTGCCCAGAAAACAAACCGAAATAAATACAAATAAAAAATAAAGTTGACTCTTTGAAAGAAGAAAGAAGGCAAAATAGTTCTGTGAAATTTCACACTCCTCAATACCAAGGTGGAATCCTTCAAAGCCCCCGGGCCTGTGGAAAATATGGCCCAGACCGCAGAATCCTTTATAAATGCATTCTATGAACACCTTCAGGAATGCATGGATCATGCAATCCCAAATAAAACCAAGACCCAATCCTCCAAAGGCAGACGTCCTGTCTGGTGGACCCCAGCCATAAACAAACTATACAATAGAAGGAGGAAGCTACTACATGACAGTGCAAAATCCCAAAAAGGGAAGGCATCTCTGATCAGTATTAGCAAAAAACTATGGGCACTCATAAAATCGTCTAAGGCCAGCTTCGAGAGAAAAATTGCACAGGACACTAAGGATAATCACAAGGCTTTCTTTAGTTGTTAGGAACCTGGGTGGGAATTCCCAGATATGCTCAGAATTAGTACAAAATGACAAAAAATACACCGAACCCACAGACATTACCAACATCCTAGCTGACAGGTTCAGCGCAAACTTCTCCCCCCCCTCCCCACCAAAGGGGCAAATATCTATCCCAGCAGAGTGCTGCCCCCCTGACATCTCAGATGCTCAGGTAAGAGCTGCCCTCTCCAAAGCAAAAAACACAGCATCAATGGGACCAGACGGTGTCCCAGGCTGCGTCCTACATGAACTCCAAGAAGAGCTAAACCCAAACATAAAACTACTGTTCAATCTCAGCCTTACTACAGGATATGTACCCAAAGAGTGGTGTACAGCAACAGTGGTCCCTCTCCACAAAGGTAGTGCCTCAACGGATCCTGGAAACTATCGCCCCATAAGCCTGACTAGCTTGGTCTGCAAAGCTATGGAAAGGATCATCATGGACCTAATAAATAAAGATATTGGGGACCTACAGACACTGGATTCTACCTAGTTCGGCTTTGTTAAGGGCAGATCCTGCCTCTTAAACCTGGTTGATTTCTTTGAAACAGTCACCAAGGCCATTGACGAGGGGAAGGTGGTCCACACAGCCTACCTGGACCTCGCAAAAGCCTTCGATACAATACCCCACTTGGGCATTATACATAAGCTCACCAGCTTAAATATAAACCCCTATGTCACTAGATGGGTTGCAAACTGGCTCAAGGACAGAACCCACATGGTTAGAATTGCTGGAGCCATGTCAGACTCCAAACCAGTTACAAGTGGCGTCCCACAAGGCTCAGTCCTGGGACCTCTCTTGTTCGGTATATATTTCTCGGAGGTACAGGCCAACACGGAAGGACTATGGCTAACCAAGTTCGCAGATGACTGCAAACTGGGTGCCATAATCGACTCTCCAGCTGACACAAGCATCCTCCAAAAGGGCCTCATAGAAACAGACAACTGGTGCCAGAGCCATGGCCTCAAGCTAAACGCCAAAAAGTGTATAGTCATCCCTTTGGCAAAAACAAAGTGCCCACAAATTACCACATAGGTGGTAATCCATTAAGTACAGAAGAAGTAATTTGGGACCTGGGGACCCAAGTTGATAGCAATCTCTCATTTGACAACCACGTGGCCAAAGTGGTTAGAAAAACATTTTATATAGCCCACCTAATCATGAAGGGATTCACATCTAGATCAGGGAGGTCATCATGCCTCTTTACTCATCCCTCATCAGGCCCATAATTGAGTACAATGCCCCTTTTGGGATGTACCTTACCAGACACCTGCAGCAACTGGAAAGACCCCAAAAGTACCTCACCAAGAGGATCAAAGGGCTCAAACAGATGCCATATGCTGCCCGGTTAAAGAAACTCCAGCTCTACTCAGTGGCATACCGCCTGCTCAGAGGCGATCTGTGCCTGACGTATAAAGCCATGTCCAACCCAGAATTAATGGACATGCTGCACCTCAGAAAATCCAAATCCCATCGAGCTACGTGCTCGAGAGACTTGAACCTCAGCAGTGAAATAAATAGGACATGCTGGAGGGACAGATTCATAACCCAGAGGCTCCCTTCACTCTGGAATAAAATCCCAGTCCAGGTTAGGCAGAGTCCCTCATTGACTCTCTTCAAGAGGAATCTTGATGAGTGGATGGGAGATCATATGTTTACCCCGGGTATCACTTCTGTGTCACTGTTAGACAGAGGACAGTCTACTAACCTCGAAAAAGGGCATAGCAAAATTAATTTAAAATGGGTGGCGAAAGCCAAACACACTCTGGCTAGGCTTATAAATGTCCTAGGGCAGATAGCCTAGTATGAACCTATGAACCTATGAACCTAAAGAGAGAAGTTAACAAAAGTAATGAAGCAAGGAAGTGTGTGAGTACAAGAACAGAGACAGCAGGGAGAAAGCAGTATGTTTTTCTCTGTAAGACAATAGATACTTGTGTTCTGGTGTAACTGACAGGGTATGAGGTTATTAGTGGACATTTAAATAAAATACTGAACATACAGAAAAGCACTCCTGACAGGTCTGTATCATAAAGGTATACACCCCGTACATCACAAAAAGAAAACAGCAGTGTTCAAACTAAAGTACTCAAACAAATACCACCAACAATTTGAAGGAGAGCAATAGAACATCCTGCAATTTTTGGGTATAAAAAAGAGGCAGTGAAAAATCAATAAAAGTAAGGTACATTGTGATAGAGAAAGTAAACAGTACAAGTTTTGAAGGCAGAAGCTACAAGAAATGGCACATAGATTTCCTGACATGACTTAAAAGGATCCTTGGGCCAACTGAATTGCTCTGTTAACAAATGAACTAAAATAAAAAATACATGATCAGGAAAAGAAAGAGATGATAAACATGAAATTGACTTTTATGACAAAATATTGGATTATAATTTAAAAAGACTCTAACATTAAAAATAAAAAGTCTGTGTCTGGGATACATACACACAAAGAAATGTAATCTGACCATTTGAAGAATGGGCAGAACAGAATTGAAAGAAATGCCATTCTACTGACTATATTTAGTATGTGAGAAGATGGTGCAGATATATGTGACAAAAACAGTACAAAGCAGATGGAAAACAGGACAGGGAAATGCAGGTGACAATATGGAGCTAGTTAAAACCATTATATAATGAAAAGGCTGAATAAGCACCATCTATATCAGTAAGACATCTACCATCAAATGCCCAACTTATGAAATATGCACTGATGTAGAGTACTCTCAGCAAGTAAATGACATTCTGAATCATTTTAAAAGTCCTGGAAAAATTCATAGAAGGGGTTCCAATCAGGACCACTGTTTTAAGATCTTCAGGGAAAATGGTTACATTTCTGGAACCTGGACTGTTGCAGCATCAGTAGAAACAGGAAGTCTTCCTTTATCCAAAAGACAGGTGTTAACAGGAGAGAAATTCAAGCAGTGTCAAACATACTGCTTTGCCAAGACACTGAAGAATGAACAGAGAAAAGCAAATCCTTAACTTTTTGTGAAAAAAAAGTATTAGCATTTTCTACAAATTATGGTACCCTCACAGGTGACAGTAATAAGTAGGGCATACACAGCTCATTACCCTTCTACCCTTGTAAAATATATTTCACATCCCCAATCACTTTGTGATCTTGTGATCACTGTTTTGTACACATTTCATTTACCCCCTTCTTTTACATGCTTCCAGATTCAGTCTCTATACTTCTGTCTTCCATTCTTATACATCTGATTTAGCATTACTTTATTCTATGTTTTCCTTAACCATGTCTTGTGTATAGACATGTATGTGCAGAACTGCATGCATGTGTGCATTAGTGACAAGTATGTAGAAGCACAGCCTTCTGATTTTCTAGCACCAAAGGTAAGTGTGCCCTGTTCAGCCACCGAGACTTGTGTAATCAAAGGTCTGTTCTCCTTCCCAGGGGACAGGCAGAGGAGACTGCACAACTCTGAGACTTCTATAAGAGGTTAGAGTACCACCGCTTGAATAAAAGAAACATTATGCATGAAACATATGCAGGTATAGGTGTATTGCTGATACATGTGTAAAAGTTTGCATGCCCATTATGCCTGCACTGCATGCACGGGTGCATTACTGATAAGTGTGTAGAAGTGCACATGGACATCACAGAGGCAGCACTGCATGCATAAGTATACCAGTGAAAAGTGTGTGGAAGTGCACCTGCACATCTTCATCATGGCAACGCTGCATGCATGGCTGCATTGCGATAATAAAAACATAAAAGTGCGCATGCACATCATTGTGGCACCTCTGCATGCATGGGTACAACAGTGATAAGTCTGTAGAAGTGCACATGCACATCACCAAGGCAGCACTGCATGTATGACTGCATCAGTGCTAAGTGTGTGGAAGTACAAATGCACATCACTGTGGCGGCACTGCATGCATCTGTGCATTAGTAATAAATATGTAGAACTGCATGCGCACATCATCATCATAGCAACACTATGTGCATGGGTGGATTAGTGATGTGTACAGAAGTGTTATGTACACATCAATATGGCAACACAGCATGTACAGGTGCATTACTGATAAATGTGTTGAAGTGCATATACACATCATCATGGCACCACTACATGCATATGTTTATTAGTGATAAGTGTCTAGAAGTACATGTGCACAACACCAAGGCAGTACTGCATGCATGGATGCATCAATAATAAGTATGTGGAAGTACACACGCACATCATTGTGGAACAGTTGCATGCATGCATGCGTAAATCAGTGATTAGTGAGAACACATACACTTGCAAATTGTTACGGCATCACTACACACATGTTTGCATTAGTGATAAGTGTATAGAAGATTGCATGTACATCCTAGAAGTAGCACTGCATGCATGGGTAAACTAGTAGTATGTGTGCGGAAATACACATGCACATCATCGTGGCAGCACTGCATGTGTGGCTGCATTGTGATAAGTGTGCAGAAGTGCACATGCACAGCATGCCAGGATGGGTGCATCAGTGATACGTGTGAATGATGTCTAGGTGTAGCTAAAAAAGACAAGTGAGAGAAGAATGTATGATGCCATAGCAAAGGATGAGTAAGACAGGAGACAATAGAGATGGGGTAGATGAGAGAAGTAAACTAATGCAGACAAGAAAGGAAAGGCAGAATGGTTAAAGGTAAAAGGAGAACAATGAAGATGAGGATTGTCTGTACGGACATGACAGCAGATAGGATGAGGGATCAGAAGGTAATGAACAAATGACATTACAAACATTTGTTGGGGAAGCACAGGACAAGCAGACTTGTTTTAGATGCATCTTATTATAAACAGGTAACAATGGTTAGTATGTTACTGCAAAATTTTCACAGGAAGAGAGCAAATACAACAATAGGTAAGAAATATACACTACAAGTTATACCCATGAAGAGGAAAAATGGCAACAATTTCTTTATAAAAAAGCACCCGTGTTCTTCAACAAAGAAATTCCACAGGACTTTTATCAGGCACCTGACTTACCAGTGCATCAAGCATATAGCATTTTGGATAACCTTACAGCTACCAACACATCAGGCCAGGCGTATCATTTCCCCTTTCAATGAAGCTCTGTAGCTACTTAGACAAAGTCAAGCTGGGCCACCTATCACTACATCCACACACATGACCAGCATATAGACACAGCTAAAAACAGTATCTTAAATGAAAATACAGATCTATCAAGCTTTGGTGTTATGCTCTAATGACAAAAAAAATCTTCACTTTCAAATAAAAATATTCAATTGGAGGTAGTTTCTGAAACCAAGCTGTTAGGTGTTATCCTACATGATTAACTACAATTTGATATCCATATTCAAAATACAACAAAGAAAACTCATCAAAAAATAGGTCTTTTATAACCAGCCTCAACTTTCTCTCCTCACAGTTGCACATAAACATTGCTTCTTCCTACTTACTAGCTACTGTACTATGCTCTACTCTGTGATTATCCAATAACACCATTCTCCAGTAGCTACTAACATCAAGACAACTCAAATAAAAATACAATTGAACCATGCTACAATAAAAGTATCAAAATTGTGCCCAGTTCCTTCCCACAACTGCTTAGCTCTCAAGCAATTAAGCTGGTTTGGCCATTCAAACATCCTTAGTCTCACACAGTTAAAACTTGCAGGTGGGATACTAAACTCTCCAGATAAATGCCCCTCACTTAGATCCTTACTACAATGGCACTCTCCTTCAAGACCACTTCACACCTCAGATACAAACTTACTAGTCCTCAAACATTTCAACAACACTTCAGGCAATTCGCTCAGCTATTCATACATATCCAAAATACGGAGCTCCCTCCATTTAACTATTAAGTAAACAGAATTCCTCAGCACTTTTACAAATAATTTAAAATATTACCTACATAACTTTTGGAGCTGCGGTGGTGGTGCTGCGGTAGCGTTGTCACCTCACAGTAAGACGCTGTCCGGTTCAATTCTCAGCTAGAGCGTTCTGTGTGGAGACATGCGTGAATGGGCGTACCTTCGTTGAAGGTTGTGCATCAGGCCTGGCAAGCCGGTAAGTAAAAATCAACTGCCAATCATTAGCGGACCGGAGTTCTGCTGTGGCGACCCCTAACTGAGAAAAGCCGAAAGACACAAACAAACCTACATAACTTTTGGATCTGCTGTTGGCCTCATTTACCTGGCTAAGCAAGCACCCCAATCCCCTTATTCTCTTCATTCTTTCATCAATCTACTATAAACATGAACCCCATTCCTCTCCTAATCAGATGAATATCTATTGCCACTCTGCTCTGCTTTTCCAGATAGCTACCTCACTCCTTCCTTCTCTCCCTGTTAATATGTTATAAAATGTTTATACTCTAAAGCGGTTTCACTAATGGCACTTTCAAAATTCCTTTCTGTTTTCCTTCTTTTTTAACTTAAGCATTTCTTATGTCATTTGTCTACTCATATGCTTAGTATTATTAAATTCAATATTAACTACTAATTGCTTGTGTATCTAATGTGTCTATAACTTACTGCAGACTTTGTCCTCAAGACTTCTTTAAAAAAGTGCATTGCATGGCCCAGTCTGACCATCCTGGTTTACAAATGGAAATAAATAAAAACTGTGGGTGGCGTAGTGGTGCAGTGGTTAGCATTGTCACCTCACAGCAAGAGGTTTTCCGGTCCATTTCTCAGCTGGGGTGTCTTCTATGTGGAGTCTGCATGTCCTCCATGCATTTACATGGGTTTCCTCCTGGTGCTCCAGTTTACTCCCACATTCAAAAGACACGCATCTGGAGCATTTCTCCCTGGGCCTCTGCTGAAAATGGGCTATGTCCTAGTTGGACTTTCTTGGTAAACAAATGTTAAATAAATAAATAAATGTGTTTCCTACTAGTAAGATAACAGACTGATAAATAAATAAATCTATTATCTACAAGTATGATAGGACTTTTGAGGTCAACTCCACTTATCCATGCTACATTAGCTTCAAGTCACCATACACACTAAATAGTTTTTTACAAAACGGAACAGCACAACTCAGTGTGTCTTTATGCTTACTGTAAATAATGTGTGTAACAGCACAACTCACTGTGTCTTTATGCTTACTGTAAATAATGTAACAGCACAACTCAGTGTGTCTTTATGCTTACTGTAAACAATGTGTGTAACAGCACAACTCACTGTGTCTATGCTTAATGTAAATAATGTGTGTAACAGCACAACTCAGTGTGTCTTTATGCTTACTGTAAATAATGTGTGTAACAGCACAACTCAGTGTGTCTTTAAGCTTACTGTAAATAATGTGTGTAACAGCACAACTCAGTGTGTCTTTATGCTTACTGTAAATAATGTGTGTAACAGCACAACTCACTGTGTCTTTATGCTTACTGTAAATAATGTAACAGCACAACTCAGTGTGTCTTTATGCTTACTGTAAATAATGTAACAGCACAACTCAGTGTGTCTTTATGCTTACTGTAAATAATGTGTGTAACAGCACAACTCAGTGTGTCTTTATGCTTAATGTAAATAATGTGTGTAACAGCACAACTCAGTGTGTCTTTATGCTTACTGTAAATAATGTGTGTAACAGCACAACTCAGTGTGTCTTTATGCTTACTGTAAATAATGTGTGTAAGCACAACTCAGTGTGTCTTCATGCTTACTGTAAATAATGTGTGTAACAGCATAGCTCAGTGTGTCTTAATCTTACTGTACATAATATATGTTACCCCAAACACATTAATTTGCCTTGTTGGAACCACTAAACTAACTTACCAACTAGAAAAACAGTGGATTTTTCTCTTTATCTTGCATAGGAAGGCAGAGAAAAGTGTATAAACAATACAACTTCAAAATAAAAGGAGCAGGCAAAATGCACAGTGCTGAATCTGGAAGTATGAACATAATGTCTATAACAGGAAGGCACACACAGAACCGTTATGACTCTACAGTGACTATACCGGATGTGTTATTTCTAGCAAGCAATGAGCCGATTTACATGAGTTATTCCACCACAGAATAATAACACATTTTAAGATAATTGAGCAACTTATGTTAAGTTGAAGTTAATACTAACTGCTAACAAGAAAGAAAACATATATATAATGCATCATATATGAAAATGAAAAATTTAAATATGGTTTGTGTTCTTTCCTATTAATGTACGAGTGCCTGTGTCTTAAGTGAAAACTTAATAAAGGTGTTTAAAAAATACAGAATGACAATCTCAAACAAAATCTGACACTTTATAACAAACTCCTCTCGTGAAAATTTTGACTCCCTTGAGAATGCAAATTGGCTATCCATTCAAGGCAGAGGCAGACTCTTTCTTGTCTCCTATTTTTTCAGACTCCTGCACCAAGATATCCCCATCACCTGTCACAATGAGATTAAACACATCTAACCAAAGCCACTGCCTAGAAACCAAGCCTCGGTTGGTCTCACTTTTCAAACTCATTCCACAAAACTGCATTCCACTAACCACAGCATGTTTGCTCTTGCGCCTAAACTATGGCAATCATTTCCACACCACCTTACTGAAATCATACACTACAAACACTTAAGACCTCGGTTCGTGCAGGATCTACTGGAGTATTTTAAGTGCAAATGTCAGACTGCAGGTCAGATCACCTAACTCTATTTTTCCTATATGTCTTTTACTGCTTTCTCTTTCACTGAACTTCATCCCACAGTCATGTAAACTGCTTCCATATCTATTTGCCCACTTCCCACATTCTTTCCAACCTCTACTTCCTCTTACTTTCATCATAATTACATTCTAACTTACCTTCATAAAGTCCCATCTCACTTACTTTCTTACCAGACTTCTACATGTTCTTTAGGTCAACAGTTTAAAGCCTGAAACATTACAAGTGTTTTTATCTACTAGATAATTTATTTGTGTGCATGTAAGAAGTCCTACGCCTCAAAGTTTAATACAGTACAGGTCAGTCCTACTCTTTTGTATGTACTGTGACCATTACCTATAAATATGTATATATTTTCTCTACTGAATGTGCTTTGCTTTATATTCTAGTTTAATTGTTTTATTGTCATTGTAAACAATCACAACTTGACTTTGTTTTTGTAACCAAGGTTGAGCCTGCAATTGGTCAAATTTGATTAGAGCACTAACCAAGTAACCAAAATTAAAATAAATAACCCCAATCTCAAAAAGAGTGCGGGTACATGTCTGTCTGAAGATATTTGTTTTCAACAAACCTTCAGCATTGATGCTTCCCATGTCAGTCCTGCTCACACATAAAATTCTTCCAGCCTTTGGCTTCTTGCTCATCTTGCACTGTACCCCACCCTATGGCCTCTCTACAGCTTTGTCTGTCTGTCCAGCCATCTCAGCAGTACTTTTGTACAGAATGACTTTACTGGTCTTGCATTCAGTCCCACAAGGTTGATTTTCCAAGAGTGCTACAGTTCAGGAATATATGACAATTGGCTCATAAATGAATGTAGAGAAATTGTTTGTTTGTTTGCTTACATCATATCATGTCTTTTCTTACCTGTTTTTTCAATTGTTACTGATTCACACCAAAATATGAATACACTTCCTGTTTCTTCACTACTTACACTGGGTTCACTGTTCAGTTGTATGTTTATTTTTGGGAAGTGTAATGCTAATAAAATGTGTGAAAAGGATATCAATTCTACTACATGCAGTATTCATTTCAGTGATTCGTTTTAGAATTTTAGACCTGGAATTACATCTTTTAGGTGAAGTGCATCTAAGCTCTTCCTGCTGTTTCTCGTTCACTTTTGTGTCTTGCAATATACAGCCTCTGTACTGTTAATATTGTCATCACCCTTCACTCATTTTCAGCTCAAAATTTATCAGGGTTGCTGCTGCCTGTTCTCTAAATATTTGCAGTTTGCTTGCTGTTTTCATCACATTGTTGTAAAACATTTTGATGCATTTCTACAACATGGAATTCATGCAATAGTGTTGAGTTAGTCATGTGAACAGCATTTTTGTGAGACTGGGATACAGAAAGACAGGATATGTGAAACCTGATGGTGTAAAAATCACTCTGTTCTGAAAGCTCATGTAGGGTCACCCCAATATGTTTTCCATAGCAGTGAGAATACTGCAGTTACAATAATAATGCTTGCGGATGTTTGGTATAGCCTCCACCTCATATAAAATAATGATATAGATGTGGTGTAAGGCTGCAAAGCTTAACTCAAAGTTTTGTGTGTGTGTGTGTGTGTGTGTGTGTGTGTGTGTGTGTGTGTGTGTATAAAGGGTGAGCACACTAAAAGTTCCACCGTAAACCAGGACTGCTTTCCCAATTGAAAAAATGATTTTTTTTAACTGCCTTATTTTAGCTACCAAAGTACTGATGAATGTAAACATCTTTGGACAGTAGCTTTTTAAATCAGATGAATAACCACAGAATTACGTGAATGTGGTAATTGCCTCATGTACAATTTTGGAATCAGTATGTATTTGCAAGCAAACAGAAATGACTCTAGCAGCATCACTCAAATGCATAGAAATTATATTCTAACACCCACATAATTCATATAATTTCAGTTTATAAAAAAGGAATTTTACTAATTTAACCACTGTAATGCAGTGATGTTGTTTGGTTAGCTGAAGTTCTCATGGTGAAACAGGCAGCTGATTACTATTTCAGTTGTGAGAGAAGGCAAACAACTGTTATGACTATAGAATAATGCTAAATAATTTGGAGTGGCTGTGAGCAATGCTTTCGCATCTTCATAGCTGTAGTTGAAGAAGACATAAATGTCTAGAAAGAGGGGTGACCCTGCAGGAGACATGTCAGTAGCTGATTGTGACTACTCCAGTGTATGTGGACAGATACCTCCTAGGAGATACTATGCATTAGAATTACAGAACCCTCACACTGGTAAGAATGATGGTACCTACAGCAGATACAGCTTTTACTACAGAAAAGTGATACTGGTGAGGATGACTGTACCTATGGCAGTGTACAGCTTATTACTACAGAGAAGTGACACTGCTGCTGATGATGATATCTACAGCAGCGTACAGCTTATTATTACTACAGAGTAGTGACACTGCTGAGGATGATGGTACCTACGGCAGTTTACAGCTTATTACTACAGAGAAGCGACACTGCTGAGGATGATGGTACCTACAGCAGTGTACAGCTTATTATTACTACACAAAGTGACACTGCTGAGGATGATGGTACCTATGGCAGTGTACAGCTTATTACTACAGAGAAGTGACACTGCTGAAGACGATGGTACCTATGGCAGTGTACAGCTTATTATTACTACACAGAAGTGACACTGCTGAGGATGATGGTACCTACGGCAGTGTACAGCTTATTACTACAGAGAAGTGATACTGCTGGGGATGATGGTACCTACTGCAGTGTACAGCCTATTATAGGTTCATAGGTTCATACTAGGCTATCTTCCCTAGGGCATTTATAAGCCTAGCCAGAGTGTGTTTGGCTTTCGCCACCCATTTTAAATGAATTTTGATATGCCCTTTTTCAAGGTTAGTACACTGCACCTCTGTCTAACAGTGACACAGAAGTGATACCCGGGGTAAACCTACGATCTCCCATCCACTCATCAGGATTCCTCTTGAAGAGAGTCAATGAGGGACTCTGCCTAACCTGGACTGGGATTTTATTCCAGAGTGAAGGGAGCCTCTGGGTTATGAATCTGTCCCTCCAGCATGTCCTATTTATTTCAGTGCTGAGGTTCAAGTCTCTCGAACACGTAGCTTGATGGGATTTGGATTTTCTGAGGTGCAGCATGTCCATTAATTCCGGGTTGGACATGGCTTTATACGTCAGGCACAGATCGCCTCTGAGCAGGCGGTATGCCACTGAGTAGAGCTGGAGTTTCTTTAACCAGGCAGCATATGGCATCTGTTTGAGCCCTTTGATCCTCTTGGTGAGGTACTTTTGGGGTCTTTCCAGTTGCTGCAGGTGTCTGGTAAGGTACATCCCAAAAGGGGCATTGTACTCAATTATGGGCCTGATGAGGGATGAGTAAAGAGGCACAATGACCTCCCCTGATCTAGATGTGAATCCCTTCATGATTAGGTGGCACAGAAGTGGACAATTTTATACAGATTGGTTGTAACCAGTGGGGTTTAGCAGAGTCATCACTGTCTGGCAATAATTAGCATGCCTTCAATTATAAATTTCTAGAAGTATCGAGACTAGGTACATGAAAAAGTGGTTTAATGAATGATCATCTCCCTAGCTTCCTTTATCCACTGAAAGCAAGCTTAGGAGTGTGTCTAACAAAGAGTAACATTAAAGTAAATCCATGTTCATAAAGATGGAGCTTGTAGTTTTGTAATATAAGGAACCAGACAGCATATGTAACAAAATAGTAAGCAGTACACAACTGAATTTATAGTCAGAGGTTGGCTGAGGTCATCTATATACCTTTTCACTGCAACTAAAATGCCAAGATTTTACAAAACATTTCCTATATTAGTCATATAGAAGGCCAGATGTTGTGATTGCTGGGTTAATGATAAGTGATATAACAAATGACTTATGACAGCATAAGAATTATTACTAAATCTATAGTTCTGACATTTGTGGAGACCAGTAGTAGCATTCATGATAGATGCACTGTCCAGTTACTAAGAGTGCAGAGAGAACGAGACATGCTTTTCACAAATGCATTTCAAAGGATAGAGCGCCTGTTCTTTTAGACTGTACGAGGAAAGGAAGGAATCCTGTCTCAAGAGCCATCAGTACTGACGCAGAGCATGACCCTGTGCTTTTATTTTGAATAACAAAGTGAAATCTCTTCTGTGGATCTCAGATACTAAAGATGCATATACAATATCATGGTCCCCTTCTCTGGCCCTCACAGTACTGATCCCTTGGTAATGAGACTTTTGTTATAGTCCTGCTTTGGATAGCAATGGCTGACTCCTTATCTGAGAAATACAGAGGTATTAAAGTAAGCTGTGCCCAATTACAGCAAATATCTTCTGGTGCAAAGAAAATCTGTGATGTGAGCAGCTAGTTTCATGCATTCAGGAACAAACATTACTGTGTTTAGATGTGTTGGGTTTCATGATATTATACTGGAGTCAGCCTCCTCAAATATCTAAAATGAACTCTCTTTCTTAAAGCAGCCCTGGAATGTATTCTGAAGAAGACAGCTATTTTTGCAAAACTATTTTGCAGGTGGAATAGTCTGCTCGGCTATTTGTTTACAATAGTAGCCACTCTTAAAGCTGACCATGTCATAATACAGCACCAGGCTCACTCCATTTAGCCTCAGCCATTCATTTCCTCCTTGTGCATCTTCCCACCTGCTGTGATGTCACCAGCCACAACTGCTGCCAACACACTAAATGTGCACTTTATTCTAGTTATCTTTTTCTTTCAGTTTGAAGAGAATGAGTTTTAGGATGCTTCATAACTGTGGAGGGATCTTTGCTTGTGATCTGCTTACAAGATGCTGCCTGTGGAATCAGGTTGCTACTGTTTGGTACATTTTTGCCTAGTGAAACACTGTTGCTTAAATTGTTACAAATGAATGCATTGAAACCTTGTTGTTTTTGCCTGCCTGCCAGCCTTTTTCGTTGGGGTAATGTGGATTTTGCTGTAGGAGGAGAAACTGTGCCTAACTGGCTAGACTTTTGGAATAGTACAGAGGACCTGGCTTTGACTGCATTTTTAAAGCTGTTTTTGAACTATAACAGCTCCATATTTCTCTGGTGGACTGCTGGATAACTCCTGAACTCTCCCGTAAGCATCATATGTTGGGCTTTAGGGGTCAAGACAGAGGGTTAGATTGAGCTTTCTTCTAGTGGATTAAAAAGATGAAGGGCTACGTATTTTTATCAAATATTAATTTATGATTCTGGTACTTTTGCTGAATGAATTTGGATTTACTTTTGAGACAGATTTCTAGAACTTCTACTTAATTTGCATAAACCTGATAAAATAAATGTTTTTTTCAGGTTTTTACCCAGTGATGCACATTTGATGGTGAAGCTATTTACTGTACAATGGTGGCATGATGACAGTTAAATCTTACTGATGTACACAATGTTTACCTAGTAGTTTTTATTATGATAATGTGCATTGATTGGGTTTATATCACATTGTTCACAGCTCACAATGTCGACACTGAATTGTTTGACACCAAAATGTCGAACTACAAAAATAGCGAACGGTCAAATACCCAGCCTTTCTCGGAGACCTGCCCTTCCCCTGAGTGTAGTGCAGTCTCGGAGTTAGAGTATTTAGTTAGTGGGGGTGTGGGGGGCGAAGCCCCCCACTTAAATATATTTGTTTATGTGTGCTGTTGGTGTTTGGCCAACCGATTTCTTTCTGTTGGAAATAAATAGGTTATAAGGCTACTCGCTATTTTTGTAGTTCGACATTTTGGTGTCGAACAATTCAGAGTCGATATTGTGAGCTGTCGACAACATAATATAGACCCTTGTTTCTTTCGGCTTTTCCCGGTTAGGGGTCGCCACAGCGGAACTCCGGTCCGCTAATGATTGGCAGTAGATTTTTACGTGCTGGCTTGCCGGGCCTAATGCACAACCTTCAACGAAGGAACACCCATTTACGCATGTCGCCACACAGAAGACGCTCTAACTGAGAATCGAACGGGCAACGTCTAACTGTGAGGCGACAACGCTACCGCAGCACCACCACTGCAGTAACTATCGATCTGCTTTCTCCATAGGCAGAATTAACTTAATATTTCATTTTTCTGTATAACTTATTTACTCATAATTAATGGTACTGATGTAGCTGCTATTTTGTAACATTTTTAATGTTACCTTCTGTGCCCATTTCATACATTATCTTCAAACAACTATCTTCCAACCCTTAATACAGTGTCAGTTATCTACATTTAACTTAGATTCTGCCTGTTTTCTTGAGACTGCTGTCCTCAGGATTCCACTGTAAAAGGATCTGTCCAGCACACGGCACAAATAACACATGGGGGACCCCGGGGATAATTAAAATACTAGTTAAGGTATTGATGGATGCCCTCACAAAATGAATATAAACCATATTGATGCTCTGGCACAAGAAAGGTACAAGAGAGGCTCCAAGAGCATATACAGGGATTACAGGTCTGTCAACCTGACCTCAGTAACAGACAAGGCCATGGGGAACATGTCAAAAGAAAGGTTAACTGGGTTACTGGTGAATAACATTCTTGAAAACAATGGCCAGCATGAGTTATATAACAAATTCTGTTAGACTAACCGGATTCAATTCTACAACTGAGTGACCATCAGATAAAGTCTAGCTGGACTTTAGCAAAGCCTTTGCCACCATCCTACTTAGGAGGATGAGGAAATTAAATGGGCTAATTTAGACAAAAAAAAAACAAAAAACAATGAGATGGACAGGGAAATGACTGGAAGACAAGGAGACCAAAGATGGTCATTAGGAGAGAAAGAAGAACAAGGAAGGAGAACCTGCTCTTGGGTTTGGCCTACTTCAGGGCTTATGTCTTGGACATAGTCTTGAAAGCAGGATAAATCCCTCTAGAGATAACATCAAAATCAGGAAACAGTAGTGGATAAGGAGTCACTCAAAAAGGGTCTAAGGAAGACTGGCAGCATGGGCAAACATATGACAGAGGAGAATTGGCACCGGTAAATTTAAGACACTACATATGGGAAATAACAATCCAGGAATAGGACATGAGCTGAGGAAGGGAGTGTTCAACTCAGATTAACTAGCCAGTATCATCACAGTGGCAATGACTCATCAGCAACAAAGGGTAGATGACATCAGTAAATGCAAACGTTAAGAGAAAGTCATCAAAGGCAGAAAGTAATTCTATCCTCTATAAAACAGTGGTGAGATGGGGAGATGCTAGACAGATTACTGTGCCAGATGAGACGATGTGAGGTAGTGACAGCCATGCCAGGAGGAGTAGGGCAGTGGATGTGTAACATACGCCAGCAAGATTAGCTATAGTTTTGTAAAGAATTATATGCTATTTGCATATCAAACTGATTTGTACCGATGCTTGTGTTGAAAATGTATTTGTAAAACTGCTTGTGTTAAAAATGTACCAACAGTGGGACCTGCTGGACAGAAAAGAAATACACCTGTATGTCAGACTGTATTGTAACTATTGAAATTAATATATTGCAACAGAGGATAGTGGAAGAGAAGAGGTTAATCTCATTCCAGCTAACTTTGAAATACAGTCTAAAATTAAATTACCTAGTTTACGCCATAAACATTGTACCTTACAGTTCTCATTGCAGCCAGAGATGAAATGTCTGTGAAAACCAGAGCTAGGAATCCTACTGTATTGTCTTTAGGGGTGAAATAATTGCTACCTGGAAGGGTGGAAGTTTTGAAATGATTTTATCACTTCCAGATGCTATAACATGTCTCAGTAAAGCTCTATCTGTGTGTATGGCAACATATACGTGCCAATTTATGGTTCAGTTTCTAGCAAAGGGAGTAGTGTGGGAACCAGATTCAGATGACCAGGTGTATGTGATGTCATTCTGTAATCTGGCACTGAAATTATGTTTTAATACTACATGAGACAGAAGTCTCAGGACAGTCTGTTTTTGAAACCTGACAAAGAAGGAAGGACCACTCATCTACTTCATCTTGCCTTGCTTTGTAAGTAAACAGGGAATAGTAATTCTTTAGATCAGTCAGGAAAATATGGCGAGATTAGTTACGTACTGTTTTTTTGAATCTGTGTGAATCTATCCATTTGTATTATTTTTAATATTTCCTGTGACTGAAGCTCTGGTGTTTACTGTAAATAGATATTTAGTATTTTCATGGTCTTTTATTATTTATTATTAAATATATTTAAACTTTTCATTGTGGCTGGTCTTTTAGAGAATATTTTAACCTCTGAGAGTACTTATATTTATTTGATGACAATGTGGCCACACCTGAAAGCCTTACAGCATGGGTCAAACACTACCATTTGTATTAGTATTCATTTTACTCAGTACAATTGGTTACCCTTGTAAGAGTCTTAGAGTATCTACTTTGGAGTGTTCTGTTGACAGTTCCTATCTTATAGTCTGGGCAGAGCAGCATAGGTAGTAAATCTGTGCCAGCCTTTCCCAAGTGTGTGTGTCTGTGTGTGTGTGTGTGTGTGTGTGTGTGTGTGTGTGTGTGTGTGTGTGTGTGTGTGTGTGTGTGTGTGTGTGTGTGTGAAAATCAAACCACAAAGAGTGTCTGTGTCAGCTACTTGGATTAGGGACACATAGCACTTTTTTCACAGACAGGGTGGTGGAGGACTTGGCTTGGAACATTCAACTGAGGACTCACCTCTACAGCTGTGTCAGTGAAGAGTCTTATTTGGGGGCCTAGAGAGACAGAGCGGGAAACCCAGCCCCAGGAGTGAGTGTGTTCCCTGTGTGCTCTTAAGGGAAATTATGCTTGGTGCAGACAGCTGCAACTGGAAACACTGTGTGAGTATCTATCTTTGTTGTCAGAGTATGTTCCTCACTGGTGTCCATGGTGAGGATTGAGACTCCTTCATCACTGGCCCAGGGCAGGGACGTCACACCCAGTTCTGAAGCACATAGATGAAAAAGAAACCACTGGAAAGCATATAAAAGAAGGTGACCAGGTTGGTGTAAGAACTGCAGGCACTGGAACTATTTGAAAGCATATAAAAGAAGGCAACCATAATGGTGAGAGAAAGTACAGTTGTGTACCTACCATAAATGTAGATGTTCGAGTGTATTCACTGTTGCAGTCATTACAATTGGGTTATCCTGCTGGCAGGCTACCCGCAGTCGGCCTGAATTCCAAAGTCTAGGTCCGGCGTTGGTTGCTGTCGCCTCCTCCCTGACTTCAGTGCGCCAGGGGTATAAAAGATGCAGCCAACGCCATTTTCTTCAGTTTTTCTTGCCCCAGATGTCAGGTGCCCCTAAAATTGTAGGCTAAATTATGCTAATGAGCATACATGCACAAAAAACAACTTTTCCTTCATCTACAAGCAAATACACCACATAGGTTGTATAGAATAGAGAAGTACAGATAAGTCCCAGCAAAGGAAAAGGGGGGTGGTGGGAGGGTAACCTGGACTGCAACAGTGAATACACTCGAACATCTACATTTATGGTAGGTATAAATATGTACTATGTTCATCGTGTTTCACTGTTGCAGTCATTACAATTGGATTGAATCCCAAAGCTAAGGTTGGGAGGCTGGTACTAAATAGGATTAGGAGAGGCTATCAGGCCCTGCAGAACTGCAGTGGCAAATCCTGCCCTGGATTTAAAGTAGAGAGGTAAATGATAGTGCTTTGTAAAAGTATGCACTGAACTCCAAGTTGCAGCCTCTAAGATGTCGTTGGTACTCCTCTGAGGAAGGCTGCTGAAGTGGCTGCTGCTCTGGTTGAGTGTGGCCTAATGCCCTTAGGCACTGATTTACCATGCTGTGAATAGCAGAAACGAATGCAGTGACCTATTCACTTTGAAATTGTCTGCCTTGAGATAGGCTTTCCTTGTGATCCTGCAGCATATGCCACTAGAAGGTGTTCAGTCTTTCTGAAAGCTTTGGTTCTGTCCAAGTAGAAGCGTAGCTGCCTATGAATGTCCAAAGAATGCAGAATTCACTCACCCTTATTCTGTGGGTTTGGATAAAAGGTAGGCAAATGAATTGTTTGGTTAAGGGCCACACTGGACACTACCTTAGGCATGAAAGTAGGGTTTGTCTGCAGAGAAACCCTGTCAGGATGGAAAATGATAAAAGGTTCCACAGCCATGAGTGCTGTAACTCTGAGACTCGTCTAGCAGAGGCTATTGCTAGGAGCAGAGCTGTTTTCCAGGATAGAAATTTAATATCAGCTGCAGAGGCTGGTTCAAACAGAGGCAGTGTGAGTTTTTCCAAGACATAGTTGAGGTCCCATGCAGGTACTGGTGCTCTCCTTGGGGGTCTTATGTTTTTGGCCCCTCTGAGGTACTGTCTTAGTAATGAATGAGAAAAAATAGGTGGTTCTGTATTGTAATGAGCTGAAATGGCAGAGGCATGAATTTTAATTGATGAAAAAAAAAGCCTTTATCAAGTATCTCAGTTAAGTATTGCAAAATCTGAGGAATGTTTGGAACAATCATGTCAAAACCTTGTGCCTGGTTCCAAGCACAGAATCTCTTCCATTTTTCTGCATAAGATTTTCTGGTGCTAGGCCTCCTGGCCTCTAAAATAACATCCATCACTGCTTTAGAGGGAGATGTGCCTTGACTGGCTACATTATCCACCATGCTGCCAGGTTTAAGGTCCTGAGTTGGCTGTGCAGTATTTGACTGTCTTGTTGGGTCAATAAGTGAGGAATTTGAGGTAATGTCCAAGCTGGGCACTGAGACAAGCTCTTTAGGATTGGGTACCAGTGCTGGCGGGGCCAGTCTGGGGCAATCAGTATCATTTTTGGTTTCTCTTGTCTGACCTTGAGGAGTACCTTGGGGAGGAGAGGCAGAGGAGGAAAGGCATATACTGTTAGTTCTTTCCAGCTGAAAGATAGAGCATCCACTTTCCATGCTTGCCTGTGATAAGTCTTTGTGCAGAATTTCTTTAGTTGGTAGATGTGAGGGGAGGCAAACAGGTCTATGTCCGGGCATCCCCAGTTCCTTGTTATCATGGTGAAGACTTGTGGATCCAATTTCCACTCGTGGGGATCCATTAGGTTTCTGCTTAGTTCATCTGCCAGAGTATTTGTCCTTCCTGGCAGGAATTGTGCTTGCAGATGTACTTGATAAGTCAATGCTGTGTCCCACAAGTTCATGGCTAGTCTGCAGAGGGGGTAGGAATGTGTGCCACCCTGCTTGTTTATGTACCACATAACTGTAGTATTGTCTGTCCTTATCAGTAGTTGTCCTGGATGAAGTAGATCCTTGAAGGCTGTCAGGGCGCTCTGAACAGCTAGCATCTCTTTTTGATTGATATGTAGATGCATTTGACTTGTGGACCATGCACCCTGAATACATCTTCCTGCCATATTGGCCCCCCAGGCATAATCTGATGCATCTGTTGTCAATGTCTGCCTGGCTGTGGGCAAGGTAAATGGCTGTCCCATGTTGTGGTGACAGGCTTTTGCCCACCATCGAAACTCCTGTTGCAGGGAATGAGGGTAATTATTGTTTCCAGTCTGTGGCAATGTTGAGTCCAAACACTTTTTAGATACCATTGAAGTTTCCTCATATGCAGTCTTGCATATGGAATTAGCAGAATGCAGGATGCCATGAAGCCCAAAGCCTGCAGAAGTTTTCTTGCAGATAACTGGGTCTTTGTTGCCAACATTTTGAAATAAATAGTCAGTTGTCTGTGTTTGTCTGGCGTGAGATAAGCCATCTGGGCAGTTGTATTTAAGCTTGCACCCAGGAATATTATCTCTTGAGAGGGTAAGAGTTTTGATTTCTTTTCGTTTACTGTGTACCCTAGACCTGTTAGTAATCTTTTTACAAATGCCAGAAGCTGTAGTAGAATGTCCTTGTTCTCTGTTTGAATAAGGCAGTCGTCCAAGTAAGGATATATTTGTATTCCTCTTTGTCTGCAAAATGCAATCACTGGTGCCAGGCATTTTGTGAAGACCCTGGGCGCAGTAGATAAGCCAAAGGGCAGTGCAGAGAATTGGTAATGCACTGAGCCAGCTATAAATCTGAGGTATCTTCTGCATGATTGTCTGATTGGGACATGCAGGTATGCCTCTTTCAGGTCTAAAGTCACAAGCCAAGCCCTCTTGCCCAGCATGGGCAGAAGCTGCTGCAGAGTTAACATTTTGAATTTTGGAATATCCAGGAATGTGTTTAGGATAGACAGGTCCAGTATTGATCTCCAGGTTTTGTCCTTTCTTGGCACCAAGAATTGCCTTGAGTAGAATCCTAGTCCCTGCTCTCGCTGTGGTACTAATTGAATAGCTCTCACGTTCATGAGGGATGAAACTTGTTTTTGTGCCTCTGCCCACTGATTGCGTGGCAGGTCTGGTATACTGTTTTGCCTTGGCAGGGTGTGAAAGTGGAACCTGTAGCCTTGTGATACAATATTTAGGACCCATTTGTCCTGGGTGATCATGTGCCAATTTTGTGAAAAAAGTGCCAGTTTTCCCCCAAAGGGGCTGCCAGAAGATAAGTGCTTGGTGCTGGCAGGGGAAAGTCATTGAGACTGTTTCCAGTATGGCTGTGATTTTTCCTCTCCGTTTTTGGAGGCAGAAGCACCCCATTGTTTAGGCCTGTATGAGCCTTGGGGCTGTGATCTGCCTCTTGGGCATCTGCATCTGTCTCTTTGTGGCCTGTCTGACACTGGAAAGGACCAATTCTTTGTAGGCCAGTTCCTGCTAAATCTGGAAGGCTGTACCTGCAAGAAGTCCTTGACTGTTTGCATAGATTTAGCTTTGTCCTCCGTTTTCTTCAACACCTCTTCTGCTTTAGGGTTACCACCTGTCCCACTTTGCGAGGGACAGTCCCTCTTTTGGCAGTTGTGTCCTGCAAAAAAATTGAAAAAATGGCAAATGTCCTGAGATTTTAGGACAAAAATATTTCCAATATTTTCTTTAATAGTTGCATAAACAGTTATTTTGTATCTGAAAAACCTAAATATTATATGAAACAGAATAATCAACTCAAATGCTAAAATAATACGCTTTTATTTTGGCAAAAAAGTTAAGTTCTGTCCTTTGTACTGGCCGTGGGTATGTTTTGCCTTGTAAAATCTGACGTTTCTACAAAAAATGTCCCACTTTGGGCATTTGAAAAGGTGGCAACCCTATTCTGCTTTAACACCAAACAAAGTATCATGCTGTAATGGAGCATCTAATAGTTTTGCTTTAACATGATCAGGCAGATTCTGTTCTTTCAACCAAGCATACCTCCTAATGACAGACCCTGTAACAGCAGTCCTGCAGGAGGCCTCTAGAGAATCAAAACCACATTGCAAAGTATGCTTTCCCACTTGTTCAGCTGCATGCAATAAATCCTGCATTTCTTTGTTTTCTGCACATTCTGAATTTGTCAACATTTTCTGTTTAAGCAGTGACATAAGATATTGCTGATATTTAAGCATATGAAAAGTACAGTTTTGTACCTACCATAAATGTAGATGTTCGAGTGCTAATACAGCTGCAGTAATCACAGATGGGTTCTCTGCCGTCAGGCGGGTCCTCGGTCGGCCGAATTCCAAAGTCTAGGTCCGGCGTCGGTTGGTGTCGCTTTCTCTCTTGACGTCAGTGAGGCCAGAGTATATAAGACACAGCCGATGCTATGTTCTTCAGTCTTTCTTGCCCCAGATGTCAGGTGCCCCCAGAAGGAAGGCAATACATAAATTATATATATATATATATATATATATATATATATATATATATATATATATATACAAACAAAGCAATATAATCCAAAATCAGTAGTTGCAAGCAAATAAACCATAGAAGGATAACCCAGTCAGGTTGTATGAAGAGGGGGTTAGGCCCTATGCCTTTACCAAGTGGGGAAGGCGGGAGGGTAACTTGTACTGCAGCTATATTAGCACTCGAACATCTACATTTATGGTAGGTACAAAACTGTACTATGTTCATCGTGCATACAGCTGCAGTAATCACAGATGGGTAGAGTCCCAAAGCTACACACAGGGTGGTAGGTACTAGTTGGAACTGGGATGAGCCAGAATGCCCTGCAACACAGCAGTGGCAAAGCCTGCTCTAGTTTTGGAATATAAAGGCAGGTGGTAGTGTTTTGTGAAGGTATGTACAGAATTCCAAGTGGCGGCCTCCAAAATGTCTTTGGTAGGAACTCCTCTGAGGAAGGCTGTAGAGGTAGCTGTGGCCCTGGTGGAGTGGGATCTGATGCCTGTGGGAACAGATTTCCCATGATATGAATAACAGAACCGTATGCAGTGGCCTATCCACTTAGAAATTGTCTGCTTGGTCACTGGCTTCCCTTGAGCCCCTACAGCATAGGACACAAAAAGTTGTTCTGATTTCCTGAAGGACTTTGTTCTGTCCAAATAATAGCGTAGCTGTCTATGGATGTCTAAAGAATGTAGCAACCTTTCCCCTTGGTTTTGAGGATTGGGGTAAAAGGTGGGTAAGTGTATGGCTTGGTTTAAAGCTACCCTGGATACCACTTTCAGCATAAATGAAGGGTTGGTACGAAGGGAAACTCTGTCCTGATGGAAGATGAGGAAGGGCTGCACCGCCATGAGGGCCTGTAGTTCCGAAACCCTACGAGCTGAAGTGATGGCCAGAAGGAAGGCTGTTTTCCAGGACAAATATTGCAAATCTGTTGATGCAGCTGGTTCAAAAGGAGGCAATGTTAATTTTTCTAGAATGTAATTAAGATCCCAGGCTGGTATTGGTTGTTTCCTTGGAGGTCTTATATTCTTAGCCCCTCTGAGGAACTGTCACAAGAGTGGGTGAGAAAATAAAGGTGGATCCGAGTTGAATTCTGCAGAAATGGCTGAGGCATGGATTTTTATAGAAGAAAATGAAAGTCCACTGTTCAGTAGCTCTGCTAGATACTGTAATATCTGAGGTAAATTCAGCTTTTTAGGGTCCTGGCCTTTTTTCTCATTCCAAGAGCAGAACCGTTTCCATTTTGCGGTGTAAGCCTTTCTAGTAGATGGTCTTCTGGCCTCCAAAATGACATCCTGCACCTCCCTGGAAAGTAGGGTCTGTTGTGGTGTTAAGGAATTTTCCATGCAGCAAGATTGAGTGTTTTCAGCTGACCGTGAAGCGTTTTGTAGCTGTGCTGAGTCAGCAGAAGAGGCATTAGAGGTAGGGACCAGGGAGGAGTATGTGTTAGACTCCTCAGGAGCGGATACCAGTGTTGCCTTGGCCAATCTGGAGCAATCAGTATCATCTTCGGTCTGTCTGCTCTTGCTTTCAAGAGTGCCTTGGGCAGAAGAGGCAGAGGTGGGAAAGCGTAAACTGTCCATGCTGTCCAACTGAATGAAAGGGCGTCCACTCTCCAGGCCTTTGGGTGAAAGGTCCTTGAACAAAACTTTTCCAATTGATGATTCCTGTGGGAGGCAAAAAGATCTATGTCTGGTCTCCCCCACTCCTGTATTATCTCTGTAAACACCTGAGGATGCAACTTCCATTCGTGTGGATCTGTCATATTTCTGCTTAGATTGTCTGCCAGCGTGTTTTTGCAATCCTGGCAAGTACTGTGCTTGAAGTTCAATTTGCCATTCCAGAGCCAAGTTCGAAAGAGTCATGGCTAGTCTGCACAAGGGGTATGAATGTGTTCTGCCTTGTTTGTTTATGTACCACATTACTGTGGTGTTGTCTGTTCTTATCAGTAATTGTCCTGGATGCAGGAGGTCCTTGAAAGCTATAATTGCATTTATTACTGCTAGCATTTCTTTTTGATTGATGTGAAGGTGCTTTTCCTTTTGGGACCATTTGCCCTGAATGCACCTGTCTGTCATGTGCGCCCCCCAGGTGTAGTCTGAGGCGTCTGTTGTGATGACTTGGTTTGCTTGAGGCTTGCAGAAAGGGAGGCCTGTGTTTGCTTGACATGCTTGGGCCCACCATAGAAATTCCTTTTGCAAACATGGAATTATTGGTATTATTGTTTCCAAACTGTGACTGTGTTGAGACCATAGGTTTTTTAGGTACCATTGAAGTTTCCTCATATGCAGCTTTGCACATGGGATTAAAAGAATGCAAGATGCCATGAAGCCCAGAGCCTGCAGGATTTTCCTTGCAGTAAGCCTGGTACATTTTGCTAGTATTTTGAAGTACTGAGTTAGCTGCCCCTGTTTTTCTGGCATTAGATAGGCCATCTGGGTGTTTGTGTCCAAGTTGGCACCCAGAAAAGTTATTTTCTGAGATGGTGTTAGCCTGGATTTCTTTTTGTTGATTGTATATCCCAGAGAATGAATTAACCGTGTTACATAAGCCAGATGTTCCAGAAGTATGTGCTTGCTGTCCGCTTGGATCAGGCAGTCGTCCAGATAAGGGTAAATTTGTATCCCTTGAAGTCTGCAGTAGGCAGTCACTGATGCCAGGCACTTTGTGAATACTCTGGGCACAGTAGATAAGCCAAAGGGCAATGCAGAGAATTGATAGTGGATTGAACCTGCAAGAAATCTGAGGTATCTTCTGCAACTTTGTCTGATTGGGACATGCAGGTATGCCGCCTTGAGGTCCAATGTTACCAGCCAAAACTCCTTGCCCAGCATGGGAAGAAGCTGCTGTAATGTGAGCATCTTGAATTTTGGTACGAGTAAAAATGTGTTTAGGATGGATAAGTCCAAAATGGGTCTCCAGTCGGTTCCTTTCCTTGGTACCAGAAAAAGTCTTGAATAAAAACCTTGACCTTGTTCATGAGTAGGTGCCTCTTGTATGGCTCTCATGCTTATGAGCTTTAAAATTTGTAGTTATGCCTCTGCCCTTTGATTGTGTGGCAGGTTTGGCATGCCTCTCATTTTTGGAAGAGTGTGGAATAGAAATTTGTAGCCTCTGTTTATAACGTCCAGGATCCATTTGTCTGTTGTGACAATATGCCAATTTTTTGCAAATAATGCTAGCTTTCCTCCCAAAGGTGCTGCCAGCTGAGACCTGCTTGGCATGGAAATGAGGGAGTCATTGGGTTTGTTTTCTGTATTGTTGTGCACTGCCTTCGCCACCTCTTGGTGCTGGAGTTTGCCATTGTCGGCCTCTATATGATCCTTGTGATTGCCCTCTGCCCCTTGTGCGTCTGTATCTACCCCTTTGGGGCTTGTCCGTGGCTGGAAAGGACCAGTTTTTAGAAGGCCAATTTCTGCTAAAACATGGTGGTTGGACCTGTAAAAAAGCTTTGACAGTTTGCATAGATTTGGCTTTTTCTTCCATTTTCTGTAATATCTCCTCAGCATTAGTACCAAACAGCACATCCTTTTGTAAAGGAGCATCTAGAAGTTTAGCTTTCACATGATCAGGCAAGCTTTGTTCCCTAAGCCAGGCATGTCTACGAATGACTGATCCTGTAGCAGCCACTCTACTTGAGGCCTCTAGGGCATCATAGCCACATTGTAAGGTGTGTTTACCCACTTGCTCTGCACTATGCATCATATCCTGTAACTCCTTTAAATCTGGTTGTTCAGGTTGAGACATTTTATTCCTTAATTGTGATAACAGGAACTGTTGATATTTAAGCATATGAAACTGACAATTTAAGGCCCTCATGGCAAGGGTGGCCGAGGTATATACCTTTTTCCCCACCTTTCTAAAGATCTTGACTCTCTTTCGGCAGGAAGTGGATTCTTGGCAGTAGAGGCCTTCAATCCCTTGGGACCTTGAGAAATGGTCTCAGGGTCAGCATTATGGCTTTTGTAGAGAAATTGGTGAGAGTTAGGAACTCTGTAGTACCTATCAGGTTTGACTGGTGCAGGAGGCAGGGAATCCGGGTTAAGGCAAGCCTCCGAATAAACATCATCAAGTATGTCCAAAACAGGAGGTATCGCCAGAGACCTGTGTTGAGGTAACAAAAGAAATTCCCTAAGTCTTTTCTTGGAATCAGAAAAATCTTGGCCTTCCCAATGGAAGTGTTCCCTTAAAGTGTGCAAGGTTTCCCCAAAGGAAAAATCCTCAGGAGGAGATACAGAAGGAATGGACTGCTCTGCATCCGAATCTTCAAAAGGGGAGTAAGAGTGTTCCCCTACATCAGAATGTTCTGATAAAATGGAGCCCTGATCAGAAGAGGCAGAATCTTCCTCCACTCTGGGTCTCTTGTCTGGAGGGGGTTGAGAACCCCTGATAAGAGTAATCAAATCCTCAGCCATTTTCAGCATCTGTTTTTTAGGCATGGGGCCTGGAGAAGGGCCCTGTGCAACAGACCTCTTGGGATGCCTGGCTGCTTTGGATTTAGTAAAGGCCTTAATAGAAAAAGAAGATGAGGGTCTAAAGACACCATGGGTGGAAGTGGACCTGTCCACATTAGGAGGCTCAACATTAGCAATGGCTTCGGTTGTAGTCTGGGAAAGGGCCGAGGTACCTGCGGTCTCGGGTACAGAGGACACCGCCAAGGAAGTGTCGTCGGTAGTCAGGGACTGCAAAGGCGTCTCGCTGAGAACCGGACCACGTGTAGCCGGTTTTGGCGTGGTGTCAGTGGGGACCGCGGACCTCGCGTGTCGGTCCTTGTCCTTGCGTTTTTTGGACAAAACGGTAATCGGAGTCTCCGACGACATTTTATAATCAAAGGCTTTTCCAAAAAAGTGTTGGGCGATCTCTGCCCGACGCTTAATAGTGCGTTTATTGAAAGTAGCGCAAAAGCGACAGCCCGAGACGTCGTGGTCTGGGCCTAAACAAGGTATGCAGAGGGAATGGAAATCCTTATGCGGTGTTTGCTTCCCACAAGCAATACAATTATTAACTTTTTCTGACATCGGTCTGAGGCAAGAAAAATTTCCCCAACGGGGTACTTAGCTTTAATGAAGACTTCGGTTTCCAATTTTTTTCGTAATTCAGGAGCTGGCCGACCGGCACTTGCGAACTGCTTCTGCTTCGGGCACCGCGCGGCAAAAAAGACTGAAGAACATGGCGTCGGCTGTGTCTTATATACTCTGGCCTTACTGATGTCAAGAGAAAGCGACACCAACCGACGCCGGACCTAGACTTTGGAATTCGGCCGACCGAGGACCCGCCTGACGGCAGAGAACCCATCTGTGATTACTGCAGCTGTATGCACGATGAACATCTGGCAATTTAAAGCTCTTACAGCCAAGGTAGCAGAAGTATAAATCTTTTCCCCCCATCTGTCCAGGGCCCTTGAATCCCTATCAGAGGGGATAGGGTTTTTTGCAGTGGAAGCCTTGACCCCTTTGGGACCATGAGAGATAGTTTCTGGGTCAGCAGGGTTTTTATAAAGAAATGTATGTGAATCAGGAACCCTGTAGTATCTAAAAATAAAACACAGCACCACGGATCTATAAAGGCTGTCTTCTTGCTTCAAAAACTCCACCAATAATTCCAGGAACCTGTCATTTTTCTGTGACTGCCTGTTGTTTACAGTTTACGTTTTATACTTCTTTTCACTGTGTGTGTGTGTTTCTCTGTCTCTGTCTCTATCTCTGTCTCTCTCTCTCTCTCTCTCTCTCTCTCTCTCTCCATTAGAGGGATTGAGCTCTAATAAGAAGAAGTCTCTGAGCCTTTTCTTGGATTCTGAGTAATCTTGGCTCTCCCAGTGGAAATGCTCCCTCATGGTGTGCAGGGTTTCCCCAAAAGAATAATCCTCAGGAGGAGAGGCTGAAGGGATAGATTCTTCAGCATCAGAATCCTCATAGGGAGGAATAGAATATTCCTGTTCAGAGGAGGAATCAGAGGAAATGGAAACCTGGTCTGAAGATTCGTATTTTATCTCTTGCCTAGGCCTCTTATCAGGAGGGGGATGGGAACCCCTGATCAAAGTAAGTAGGTCTTCGGCCATTTTAAGCATCTGTTTTTTAGGCATGGTGGCCTATCCAGGAGAATGCTGTACTTGTTTCTTTGTCTTTAGAGCTGCTTTAGTCTTTGCCTTTGAAGCTGAAGTAGGTTTCACATATAACTGTGTAGGCCTGAAAACACCCTCAGAAGCCGATGCCTGCTCAACGGCCGGACCCATCTGAGGGAATAGTTTCCGAGTGTCCAATACCTTGAGTTTCCAGCAGCCTAGTTGGCTCCACGTGGGAGTCAGAAGCGGCCTGTGGCTCTTTGGTAGCGGGCATCAGGGGCTGTGAAAGTGCCTCACTGAGAACCGGCGACAGGCCTAGCAGAAGCCTTGTCATTGGTTTTGGATCTCGGATGCCTGTCCTTTTCTTTTTCTTTGCGCTTTTTATAGACTCCGGTAGTCAGCTGTTCCGACGGCATGATATAATTGAATCTTCTGCCAAAGTAATGGAATGCAAAATCGTACCGACGCTTAATAGTGCATTGGTTAAATCTAGCACAAAACTGACAACTAGCAACGTCGTCAGGGCCTAGGCAAGGAATACAGTAAGAATGAAAATCCTTATGCGGTACTTGCTTCCCACAAGAAATACAATTATTAACTTTTTCTGACATCGGTCTGGAGCAAGAAAAAAGTTTCCCCAATGGGGTACTTAGCTTTAATGAAGACTTTGGATCTGAAATTCGAATTTGAAAATCTCAGGAGTCGGCTGACCGGCACTTGCGTACTGCTTTTGCTTCAGGCACCGCGCGGCAAGAAAGACTGAAGAAAATGGCGTCGGCTGCATCTTTTATACCCCTGGCACACTGACGTCAGGGAGGAGGCGACAGCAACCGACGCCGGACCTAGACTTTGGAATTCAGGCCGACTGCGGGTAGCCTGCCAGCAGAATAACCCAATTGTAATGACTGCAACAGTGAAACACGATGAACATCTGCAGATAGTGGCATACGAGGTTAGACTAAACAAGTGGTGACTATACTCACCTGAAACTGGGACAAAACAAGAGATATAGCATGGCTTCACAAAGTAATTAGGGGAGATAGAAAAAAATTAAAACAACAGAAAAATGGTAGGACAGGATATTAAAAAATATTACTCTCAGAGAGGATACAGGACAAGTGAAACAAGTTCCCAGAACAGGTGACTGTGTACAGATCAACTGAGTACTCAAGATCGCCTAGTGAAATAAAAAGAGGTAGGGGAGCAGGTTTGATATGCTAGCTACAGCTCACAGGTAAACTACATGAATTATGTTTATTCTACTTGCAAACTGCACATGGGGAGCAGCTATATGCCAGGGCTGCATAAAAATAACATGGGCATACTGTGTGACAGATTTTACACTGTTAAACCGAAACTGAAAGTAAGCTCAGTTGTAGAATTCAGAGACCCCCTTCACATCCTCAGTTCCTTGAAGGACAGCGGAGTCACAATTAGATGGCCAAAAGCATATTCCTAGTAGGTGTATGAGTAGCTTGCTCAAAAGGCTTGGTGGTACAACAGTGGCTAGGAAAATAACTGTTCTGAATGTTCAGCATACAGCTGTGAACCTATTTCAAAAGGCACATCAAAGAGTTCAAGGATGGCTTTCAAGTACCTCTGTAAGCAACTTCTCCTAGAAGACAGCTGAATATTACAGATATACTCACTACCAGTGTTTTCCTTCATGAAAGAAGTGTGGGGGGCTACATCTAACCTTGGGGAACAGACTGCAATAAGAGTCACGTGTACTCCTATTTATGCAAATCTTTTTATTGGTCTTTTTGAAAATGTTATACAGAATTCTTTACAATTTTTTATAAAATACATATTGATTTCATATTTATTTGTGCTGACATATGGACGAATTCACACTAATTGTTAATAGGATTAAACAAGATGGACGTGGATTTTGTTCAATTTTTCTGTTAAAACTGAAAATATTTATCATTCAATCTGTCAGGCTGCCAGGTGAGCCAAGTACATTTGTTGCAAAAAAAAGAAGTTATGTCTTACCGTAACGTTCCATCTGTGTTGTTCATCTTCTTTTATTCATCACTGACGGGTTCGGTTCTGAGCACTCGGAACCGAGTCAGTCTTTTTACCAAGCTCACGCCAGCCAAAAAACTCTCGAGCTAAGTCTCTACCCAGAATGCCCTTTTCCCTGTTACCTCAGATCGAGTTTGCTAGAGAAACGGAAGTAAAGCTGAGGTCACTTCTGCACAAATACCCTAGGGCACCACTTAGACCTAAAGCATCCCCCAGGAGCCTTTGCAGGGGGAAGGAGGGTGGGAAATAATGAATGAAAGAAGATGAACAACACAGATGGAATGTTATGGTAAGACATAACTTCTTTATCTGATGTTGTTAATCTTCTTTCCATTCATCACTGATGGGACAGAATCCCAAGCTACCTTGAGGTCCATGGGTGGCCCTTATGGAAGAACATTCCTGAGTACCATTGAGATAAAATCCAATTTGTAATGATTGATAAAGGTATGAGCCTTAGCCCAAGTAGCTGCTGCGTACATGTCATCCATGGAAGCCCTGGAATGGAATGCCATAGATGCAGCCATAGACCTAGTGGAGTGAGCTTTAACTTTTGGCATAGGTTCGTTATTGAGGGAATAGATGAAGCGTATGCAGTCCCTTAGCCATTTTGATAATGTAACCTTGGAAACAGCCTCTCCCATTCTGGGCGCAGAAAAGGAGATGAAAAGCTGTTCAGATTTATGGATTGGTTTGGTCCTGTCTAGGTAAAATCTCAATAGTCTATGCACGTCCAAGGAGTGAAGGCAATACTCTCCTCTATTAGCAAAATCCGGAAAGAACACTGGTAGATTAATGGTCTGGTTAATGGAGAAATCAGAAACATTTTTGGGAAGGAAGGATGGATTCATCCAAAATGATACTCTGTCTTTATGAAAGACCAAATAGGGCCTCTTGATACACAATGCCTGCAGCTCAGAGACTCTTCTGGCAGAGGTAATGGCTACCAAGAACAAGGATTTCCAAGACAAAAACTCTAGGTCACACTTCGCAGCAGGTTCAAAAGGTTTTTGAGTCAAAGACTGAAGGACTAAATAGAGGTTCCATGGTTCCATGGGCTGTCTGACAGGAAGCCTGATATGAGAGGTCCCCTTGAGGAAAGCCTTGCAATGGCATGGGGATAAGAGGGGTGCCATCTATACCATTGTGGAAATTAGAAACTGCTGCTAGATGTACTCGAACCACAGAGCAGAGGCTCCATTATCAAAAAACTTAGACAAGTATGGAAGCACTGCAGTAACTGGAGGAGAATACAGGTCTAGCATGTTATCCTTGGACCAGATGGAGAACCCTTTCCATTTAACCTGATATAGTCTTCTGGTGGATGGTTTGTGAGAGGCCAGAATGATGCTTTGAGCAGACGAGGAGAGATTAGCTTGCCTGGCGACTAGTGGAAGTGGAGAAACCAAGCTGTCAGCTTGAGACTGGACAGATTTGGGTGACTCAACACTTAGGGGTGAGTAATCAGATGTGGTAGAGGGTCCAGAATCCATGGCGGGCATACTAGGTGAGGTCGAAGAAAGGGGAACCAAACTTGTCGAGGCCAGAATGGGGCTATGAGGATCACCTTGCATCTCAACCAAAGAGCTTTCTTTAGAAATTGTGAGATCAGAGGGATGGAAGGATAAGCATAAAGAAGTCCCGTGTGCTAGTCGTGGATCAGAGCATCCCTAGGTGACTCCCCCTCTGGGGGAAGTAGGGTGAAATAGTTGCTTCACTTGTTGTTTGATGGGGAGGTGAAAAGATCGCAGAATGGCTGGCCCCAGTGGCTGAAGATTACGGATGCCACCTCTGGGTTGATGGCCCACTCATGAGGCATGAGGATGCATCTGCTCAGTTTGTCCACAATCATGTTGGAGCTCCCCAAGATATACATTGCTATCAGAAAGTGGTTGGAAGCTATCGTCCACTGCCAAATTCTCATGGGTTCTCAACATAAGGGGTAGGACTTGGTTCCTCCTTGCTTGTTGATATACCAGACCACTGATACACTGTCTGATTGAATTGCAGTTGTCCCGGAAGGGAGAACTGAATGGAAGGCCTGCAATGCTAACAGCACAGCTCTCAGTTCCAAAACACTGATAAGCAGGTGGGCCTCTGCAGTGGACCATGTGCCTTGGACAGTCTTTCCCTGGAAATGCCCCCCCCCACCCATTCAGCGAAGCATCCGTGGTCACAATGGCTGTGGGCTGAGATTGACATGGACGACTCCAAAGTTCTGTGTCTGGCCTCATCCACCAAAGCAGGTCCTGTTTGCAGGAGTTGGTTATTCGAATCTGGTAATGGAGGGGGGTGATAGTTTGGGAACCACTGACACAGAAAAAACCATTGCAGAATCTGCATATGTACCTTTGCTACAGGCACTACTGGGATTGATGCTGCCACAGAGCCTAGGGCTTGAAGAACTTCCCTTGCAGAGACTGTTGTTTGAGAGAGCATCACCCGGAGTTGAAGCCTCAGTTGATGGAGTCTGTGAATTGGGAGGGATACCAGACAGGACTGAGTGCTGACCACTGCTCCAATGAACTATATTTGTTGTCTAGGGGTAAGGTTTTATTTCTCCCAATGTATCGTTATTCCCAACAATTTTTCCAGAGAGAGACTATAATGCAGTGCTGTTACCAGAAGATGCTTGGTGGGGGTGGTGAGGAGCCAGTCGTCTAGATATGGAAACACCCGGGATCCTTGTAGTCTCAAGTGAGATGTTACCACTGCCATACATTTCGTGAACACTCTGGGGGCTGTAGAGAAACTCAATGGCAAGGCATGGAATTGATAATGACTGGCTCCTAGCTGGGAGTGTAGCAGACTCCTGGAGCATTTGTCCATCTTGATGTGGTAATACGCATCCCAGAGATCTATAGAGCACATACAATCGCCTTCTCTTAAAAAGGGGAGAATGGACTGAACTGTGACCATCCGGAATTTGATTTGGGTGACAGACTTGTTTAAGCTGCTGAGATCCAAAATGGGTCTCCATTCCACTGTCTTTTTTGGCACCAAAAAGAATCTTGAGTAAAATCCGGATCTGCGCTGGTCTGGTGGGACTGGTTGGATGACTCTTTTTTGAGACAGCTTTATAACCTCTGAAACTGCTTCTTCCTTTTAACTGGATGGAACATCAGGAAGTTTTCTTGGAAAATTTGTCTGACAAGAAAGGGGAATGGTGTAACCTCTGGTGATAATGCTCTGCATCCAACGATCAGTGGTAACAGATTGCCAGGCAGCTTGTTGCAGAGAGACATGACCCCCGACTGCTTCCAGAGGTAAGCAATCGGGCTGCTCCTCAGGAGCACTAATAAGGCTGTCCAGAGAAAGAGTCCCTGGACCCTTGGTTATGAGGACACCCTCTGCCTCTATAGGGGCATCTTCCGGAATTGTTACCCCCTCTGCCTCTGGGGGTATCATCATCATGTGCGGCATGGAAAGGACCCTGAGATTTCTTATGCAACATTTTCCCACTCCTCTGATTCCTGGAGAAGGTACGTTTAGGGTTGGAAAACCATAGGCCTACAGCAGACAGGGTCTTTCCATCTTGCTCGCACCTGGCTAGTGTGTCCTTTACTTTGGAGCCAAAAAGGGATGAAGCTTCAATAGGAGCATTCAGAAAGGAAGACTTGAAGGGATCCGCGAGGTCACAAATGCGCATCCAGGCATGATGCCTCATAATGCCTGAACCTGCTACTCTAGCCGCCCTTCAGTCACATGTGCCAGCAACCTCATGGATGAGTTGGACATTGATTCCATGGTTGCAAGCTGTGAAGCCACTTTGTCCCTGACCTCGTCAGACAACTGTCCTGCGGGTGTCCCATTGATTCCAGGGTTGCAAGCTGTGAGGCCACGTTGTCACTGACCTCGTCAGACAACTTTCCTGCGAGTGTCCCAGAGAGTTCGGAGATCAAGTCCCTCTGGAGCCTCATAAAATGTGCCAAATAATTCAGGGACCATATAGCAAAGGTCCCTGATGCAAAAACACACTTTCCAAGTCTGTCCACCTCCCAGGACTCCCTATTGGGTGGGTGGACAGCGGGACTTTCCTCAGCCAAGTCCTTTTTCGTGGCCACCACCACCACCATAGCATCAACTGGTAACCCTTTGGACCAATGCGGGTTCTCCTTGGGAGGGGAAAGAATTTTGTCTGGTCTCAGAGGGATCGCCTCAATGGAATCAGGGTTCTTCCAAGCGTGCTGCACGATGAGCTGGACGAGCTCGTCGGCAGGCGGGGTCACCCAAGAGATAGAAGGCCGGGCATGAAAAGCCTGCAGGAACACAGACTCCTCAGATGAAGGGTTGGAGGGCTTCCAGTCACCTCTCTGCTTTAACATTTCCAGGATGTCTCTGAAGGAGACATCATCAGGAGGTGACTGTGGGGACCCTTCACCATCATCGTAATTCATGTCTTCCATTAAAGACTCCTCAGGTGAGTCCATGTGCTTCCTCTTGCATGTCTTCTTTCGAGGGGGCTCCTCAGTGGAGGTCTCTGAGGAGGACTCAGAAGAGTGGGTACTCTTAACAGGAGTGTCCTGCAGCTTCTCTGCCCAGTGTCCCGGGGGGGTGGTCTGTGACAGCTGTAGCTCAGGGGGTAAAAACTGGGGTTCCAACATCAAAGGAGTGCTGCCAGAAGCAAGAGCCCTCTCCATCTCGCGGAAGGCCGGCCCATCCGAAGAGGGATGGGAGCCCGGAACCGAGAAAGACAACCTCGGGATTGGGGTCAAACCCCACTCCGACGAACCCACCCCTACGGATGGAGCCTCAAGCAGGATCGGCGCAGATGTGGCTATCAGCGCCGAGGATGGAACTGAGGAGAGAGGCGGCTCCGTACCCCAGGCCGACGCACCCATTCCCCCAGTCCCCAAACTGAGGAAGGACCAGTTCACGGGAACTGAAGACCAAAGGGACAAACTCGGAGCCGGAGTAAGAGCTGGCAACTTGGTACGTAAAAATTTACTGCCAATCATTAGCGGGCCGGAGTTCCGCTGTGGCGACCCCTAACCGGGAAAAGCCGAAAGACTCAACAACATTAAAAAAAAGTTATGCTGGTGATATTGCCAAAACATTTCATGAACTAGGCCAGATATGCAATAGGGAATGACTGGCAAACAACAAGTCCATAATTACTCGGCATGCAGACCTGGAGACCTTTAAGTAGCCTAGCCCAAATTTCCAATTGTTCCAAAGCACTGTCTACTTAATTTCACAAAGTACGTAAACAAATGTAGAAATGACGGTAGAAAGATTCAAACCCTATATCCTTGCCACAGGAAGCAGCTCGTTAACAAGTTGGAGCTTTAGTCTTCTGTGCTAACTGCCAGAGTAACAGCTTTTAATTAAATACGCAAATGTTTTAGTCAGATATTGTACAGAAGACTGTATCACAGTCATATGCAACAATAACTACATAATGGATGGTTCTAATCATCACTCCATATAATGCACCCTGTATGAATGTCAGCCCCTGTGCAGTTGCTGGAGGCTGTAAAGATAGTACTGCAAAAATATATTACTAAAATGTTACGTGTTTAGATTACTAAAATGCAACATGTTTAGACTATAGTACACAATCTAGGCCCATGCAAGTGCCAGAAATAGCAACATCAGACAAATTTTACACTTTATCAGCAACTGTAAAATCAAAATCAGCATCAAACCACATATGCATTTTATCTCCTTCTGATCCTACCCCTGCCCCAATTAAATTAATTCTTTAGCGCAATGAATTATAAAAAAACAATTAAATACAATATAAATGTTGCAGCAGCTTTTGTTCAACAACCCATAAGTCATACAAAAATCAGAAATATTACCACATACAGCATACTATTTCTGGGGAGGGGGGACTTGCATGCTTGCATTAGACCTACATCTCATTTCTGACTTCTCTATATATTCCCTGTCATAAAGACTAGCTATCCCCTCTGACATTACTCAGTGCAGATCTAACCTGCTTGAACGGCAAATAATGCAGTATTGTTGCAACATGCACATCCAGAGTCAGAACCAGATTGCTGATAAATGGGGCCCCTATGCAGGATGATGAATCAGGCCCCATCTGCCCCACTAACATCCCATTACTATGCTATGTCTCCTCAGTTACCATAAACACTGTTCAAACTTGTCAGTGTACATACTATTTTCTTTACTTGTAGAATTACTAGAGATTTTGAGTTCATTTAAAATTTTTATTTCAAATTTGACAGGAAAAAAACAGCTATTTTCTAATATTTTCTAAACAAAACAAACAACTCTCACGTTGAAAACAGATTTAGCAGGAGAAACAGAAAACTTTTCTTTCCTTGAAACTCAGACTTAGTGAAAAATGCATCTGGCACCCCATTAAATTACAAGAGACATGCTAGGATTCACACTGAAATAGCAAACTCTGAAGTACTAATTACTGCCTATGTGAAGGGTGCAGAGATTCAAAAGACAAGCATCCTTTTTCAAGAGAGCAGCCCAGGAGTACTGCCTGGTGAATTAACTCACTCAGCACTATAGTGCCTTTTTGCATACTTCCAGTTAACACCCATAGTTCCTTGTAGTATCCAGACATTTTTGGGGGTCTAGCTTCTTTAACTAAGTGACTTACCAGCTAATAATAGGCAGTATTAGAAAGAGCAAGGAGAAATTAACAAAATGACACTAAGACTGTTCATGTAGGATGTCCTGTAGTAGATGAATGAATCATTTTTTTCTATTCATTATTCATATTTTCATGTTTGCGTTCGTATCTTCATAACTGAGAGACCTACAGGCTTTCGAGGGGTATAGACAAGGAGATTCATAGTCAATGTCCACTTACATCACACTACACTGGAAATAATGCTAGGTCTTTGTTAGTAATTATGAAAATAAGCAATATTTACACATGTACTTAATACTTCAAAAACCAAGTGACTTACAGACTACTCCATGACATTAAGTGAAACCTTAGATGTTGTTGAAGAAAACAGTCACAGACTACAGAGATGCAAATGCAAGCTGCACATCTTGGGAGCTATTCATTATTATTTATATTGCTAATTATAAAATCAAGCACATGTTTTCATATTTCTGTAAATATTTCAATAAATATGCACTCAGAGAAGAGCCTCTTGCTGTCATGTGATAGCTTATGTTTGGTTAACAGAAGTGTTCTGACAATATAGGTCTAGGTTGTTCAGTTTCCAAAGTATAACAATTTGTTTTTTGAAAGTTTAGTAAAAAATATAAGTCTGGGTTTGTGTGCATTATAATATATTACAGTATTCATGGAGAAGACTATGCACTGACTACTATCACTGTAAAGAACACTTCTTACTGACTACATTGCTAGTTGTACAGTTTTAACAGCTTTTATTGTTCACAAAATATTTTTATTTGTTTATCTTATGCATTTTAAGTTGATTTTTCAGAAAATATTTACATCTACATGTATCTGTATCTTTGAACCGAATTTAATTTTATCTTTTGTTTTTTCTTTTGTTTTATCTTTGATATTATTATGTAATGTGGAGCTTTTCTTCCCGGGCCTCCACTGAAAATGGGCTCCTGAGCCCAGTGGACCTCCCCGGTCATCAAACTGAAATAAATAAATAAATAAATAAATAAATATTCTGGAATGCAAGGATGTATGTAGGTTGCTAGAGGTGCGACATTCCACATCACATAGGTGTTAATGAGTTAACTTGACAGAGTCACAAAGAAGACAAAAGAGGGCTAAGGAAGTCAAACATGTACTACAGGAAGCAGCTCATAGCCTTATTAAATGAGTGCTACACAAGCTGTTGCAGCCCAAACACACTGCAATTCATACTTGTGTGCCAGCAAAAAGCAAACAAAATTAAAAATGTATTCATAGTTGAAATATTAATATTAAACCCAGACTTCATGCTGTTCAACTTCTTCACAGCTAAACAGTAAATACTCTCAATATTAACAAAACAAGGAAACCAATAATCATATCTCAATCAGTTCCTTTATTTGCACAATAAATACTCTGGTTTGCAGGAAGTTACTAGAACTGCAGTCCAAGGGACCATTGAGGAGCCTAGGCCAAATTTCCAGTTGAACCAAACTACTGTCTGGCTAAGTGACTTGCTAAAGAACAGAGCATAAATAAGAAGCAAAATCAGAGATACTCTGCAAAACTAGAAATGGATAAGAGCAGATAACTGTAACTCACTTAAAGGGTTAACAGAACAATGAGTTTTGTATCAACATGTATTTTTATTGATTTACACCTTGTTAAACAGGTTAGTCGCACTAGGCTAGTGGTCTCTTTTCAGGTGAGACCCAAGGTGGTACTAGGGGACATTTGACCAGGGCATCAGAATACTTCCCCTACTCTTTTTAACAGGTGTTGTGGTATCTAGGCTACCACCAACTCAAGCGGATGTGACCTTGGTTTGTTTAGCATCTTAATCAAAGGAAGATACACTCAGGAGTGCATCTGGTAACCCATTAAACTGTACCAAAGGCAAGTGTGCTACCTACTACACTATTGACAGGCAAGAAATGACAAAAGTATAAAACTCCACAACTGACACTGACAGACTGTAATCCTGAGTAATAAAAACAAAAGTTAAAGGAGGCCTAGCAGTTAATGAAAAGGATTAAGGCCATTGACTTCCATTAGTTAAGGTTCATGGTTTGACTCTGAGTGATATTTTACACACACACACACACACCCACACACACACACACACACACACACACACACACACACACACACACACACACACACACACACACACACACACACACACACACCTCTCTCCACAAAGCCTGACCTGCTCTCTACACTGAAGCCACTCACTGCTGCAAAACATACTCTAAATGCTACTCAAATAACCCATGCATGTCCTGTGTTTCTTGAGCTACCAATTCCCAACAGAGATGCATACTCACATATCTGGATGTAGTAGCAGCATCAGGATGCTAATGCAGAGATTTCTGGATCTTTGATGTAGTTAAATCAGACTTCTGGGATAACTACCATAATGTTGTCCTGACACTGAGGCGGTTTCTGGGGCTTGTTTAAAGCTGACAGAAGATGTTTTTTTTTTGTAAAGCAAAGTTGCCCCACCCCCCAGCCAATGAGCCCTTGGCAGTTGCCTAGGCCACCTAATGCTGGATACAGCTCTGACTATGACCACACCAAGTTACTTAGGGGGAAAACAACAAACTGTCTATGCCTCTGTTAGAGTCACAAATCATTTTGGGTCTATATTAGAACATCAAAGTTTCAGAACTTCGAATGTTCTAATAACGATCCCTAGTAACCGAAAACTGATAACATTGAAAATTCAGAACAGCAAATTTTTTCCTAGGGAAAAAGTTTGCTGTTCCAAAACACATACACATAACACAAACACACCAAACAAACGGCAATCCACACACATACACCTAAAATCTTACATCTAAACCTACACTAAACTGTACATACACCACTATCTACCCACTTACCTTAACCCAAACCCTAACCCTAAGGTCCATCAATATCGCACACACACCTCACCCGCGCCCTAACCCTAACTCACCTACCCCACCCTAACCCTCACGTCCACACAATCGCACACTTACCTGAACCCGACCCGTAACTTTCTACCGCAGAGCTGAAAATGGCAAAGCGACAGGAACGGACAACCAAATTCTTTCGCTAGGAAAGAATTCTGTTTTCTGAAACTTCGTTATTTTCAGCTTTCGCTTATTAGGGGTCGATATTAGAACATTCGAAGTTCTGAAACTTCGATGTTCTAATATAGACCCATCATTTTGAATGTTACTTGGTAGGTTCTCTTTGCCCCACTGCTGCTGACCATTAAGTTTCCTCCTCACTACACCTGAGCCCATTTGCATGACAGTGTGAGTTGTCTCTAAATGCCACTATTAAGGCATCCATTGGGGTGGCTTGAGCCTTTATTAGCATTCCAGCAATGGAGGTGTACATGATAGGTCCTAACCCCTCCTCTGGGCAGAAAAGATGACTCACATCACCTCAGGGACCATAATGACTCCATATGTGAGTGAATGTTCACCTGCACTAGCAATAAATGCTACAATCAAAGCAGCTCGGTTACTGAATGTTCACTCCCTCAGGCCATCCTTTGTGTGTCTGCCCCTCTTCCTAGTGACTGCAGCATTGAATGGTCCCAGTCTATCCCTTTAGGATGGGTACACCTATCCCCCTCCTACACCAGCTCCAGCAGATATCCAAGCCACTAATCAAACCAAGACTGTCTGCACCATAGTCAAGCCTTTATCCTTCTGTAACAATGAAGCTAGATTTTAATACTCTTTCATTCTAAGATTTAATTACATTTCTGGGACACTTTCACCTCACTGCCTGCTGATCATCAGTCTCCTCAACACCCAATTGTTCCATTAGTTTCCTATAACCAGATCAAAGGCTAACCAATTGGGGTCATCCTTAAGGCAATCCTCAGGTGTGGTTTGTATTTTTATGCCCCTTTTTAAGCACTACTCCATGTGCCAGATGCACCACCCATCTAAGGAGGCACAGAGTGATGGCTTTCCTGGGCTCTGCCAGGGAAATTTAGTCACTGTGTATGTGCACCTGGAAATGCACACTCCCTCCCCCAAGATGGATACGCCCGCCCTCCACTGCCTGTGCCATCATGCGTCTCTAATCAAACTTGGGTCATCTTGGCTACAGTCAGGGCCTTTTCTCTCTGAGCAGGCAGACTTAATTATATTATGTAAACTGACGTTGCTCACTGCTCCATTGTCTTTTGAATAATTGTTAAGTAACCATTCGACATCATCATCAATTCCCTTTTATCCATTTTGTATATGAGATTGATGTGTCATATCAACAGTGAGCATCACATTATTTAATTTAAGATCACTGTTTGGGAAATGTGTTATTCCTCTCTGAAGGCAAAATGCCAAAGTGTTAGAGCATTAAACAAATGAGATACAATAATTTTCTGTGGGTCTGTCTTTCATTCTTTCAGTAGAGCTGTTTGCTTTTGGATAGATATTTTCTTTTTTCCTTCTTTCTGTCCAGCTTAACCTGCTACATATCCCCCAAAAATGGTAATAGCACCAACACCCTCTCTAGGGACCTAAATTTATGTTGAAATAACACGGCCTGGACTCAGGATAGATCTCTCCCAAAATATCCCCCATTTGTGGATTAAACTCCCTCTCCACATCAAACAAAATACTTCCCAAACCTTCTTTAAAACAAACTTTGAAAAGTGGACAGAATCATTAAGTTAGTTCATTCCAGGGTATTACTTTTGGCCTTTACTAACAGAGTACACAAATAGTGTTTGAAGTGGCTTGGCCCTTAATGGTCTAATGGATAGGATGCCTTTTATGAACGTATGAACTATGCATTTACAGTTTTCAAGTACCAGAGAACAGGCTACATTCCTTCAGGAATCTGTTCTACTAACAAGAGGGAAATCACATGATTCCACTGAGCCTATAATAGCATTTAACTTAGAAACGGGCATAGAACAGGCAAAGTAGGCTAAACATATGCTTCATTTTAACTCAAACATACACAGGAAAGACAAGAATCACTACAAGTATTTTTTTAAAGGAAGAGCATCTGGCAAATTCAGGAAGCTTCCAGAATCAAGAATGTAAACCACGTTAGCCTGTAGTTTTGAAAATAATTTGGAAAAGTAGTTGGACTAAGCAAGAAAGAGACAATACCCAGAAAGGAAACAGTATCACAGCTAACAGTCCTAACACAGGGCAGATACATACGAAGATGCAGGTGGGCCCTCGTATGTTACCACTGTACAGGCATAAAACATCCAGTGCATAACAAAATCTGTCCTTTCACTTTAACCAGTAAATGTTTCACCCACCACTGATGATTGGTTTGACAATTCAGCTCTACTTCACTGCCAAACCATAATTCTTTTTAAGTTATTACTGGCAAACTAATCAAATTGTATATTCCCACTGGCCTATTTTGTTCCAGATCTCCTCCTCAGATTATTATCTGAAAACTGACCACAAATTGCTGTACATTTTGCTAAAATAACACTAATAAGAGTAGTTCCCTTACCAAGAGTAAGTCTGTGTCCTTATGATATCTTTAAATACTGTCTAGAACAAGAACTCAAAAACATTTCATTTTTTGCAACTACCATGAAATTAGATATGTTCAAAGATGATGCATTAAAGACGAATGTCTGTGGATGTTTTTACTAATACATTCTCACATGCATTTCTTTGTTTTAACTAATAAAGGGTATCAAAGAATGTCAACACATTTCTTTATGTGAAGAGTCTTTTCTGAGGAAAGGCAAAGTCAGGCAGGGATGGTAACCAATTTCTTCTTCCCATGACCTCCACTAATGTTCGCTGCAGCTCTGAGAGAAGCGCCCCCAGCCATACTGACACCCCACAGATGCCTTGGGCTGGCCAACACTATACAAAGTCTGTCTGTTGCTTCAGTATTATTCGGAGTGTTTAATTATCTGCTTTCATTTCAGTGAGACACAACTCTGATGTTGCACAGGATACAATTCCATTTGACTTGCTAAAGTTATTTGTTTCAGATAACTGTTTTATTACTTTTTGGGGATAATTATATTGAACTTCTTATGTTTTTGCCTGACTGATCCATTATGTCTCCATCCCTAAGCTAATAGCTGTTTGAGGTAGAGACTGACTGAAAATGGGAAGAAAAAGATTTTGCTGGAGACTGTTTCTAGTTGTGCTTGATTTTTTTAGTAGTCTGGGGTTTACTGAAGTATTAAAGAAAAATATCTCTATAAAATGTGTTATGTGCATCAAGTATTTATTTTCTGCTGTGCATTCAGCAGCCAGCTAGCATAGACTGGTTTATCAGTTAACAGACAGAAGACATGGATTTTGACATACACCACTTGCTATTAGCTTTAACCATGTACTTTGCACATGGATTTCTTTGCCACAGCCATCCAGATTCCCAGCCACATGAGTAATGATGATGATGATGGTGATAATAATAACAATAATAATAATTATTATTATTATTAATATTATTATTATTATTATTAGGGTTCGTTTGAGTTTTTGGTTATGTCCTAAGATATCATTACTCCATGGGCTGTAGGTAGTTATTACTGATTTTACTTGTGAAATTCTTAGCCATATATTTCATCTCTTCATAGCTGAATTCCCCTCCATTGTCTCTGATCAACCTTTGGAGTGACCTATAATATTTATACGTAACTGAAAAAAGTTTTCTACAGTTTCAGACAGTTTCTGTGTGGTCACAATTCTTTCTGTACTGAAATTGGTGAAGTGATTAACTAGAAAATTGAATTGCACTGGCTAGACTATAAATAATCATACCATTCAGCTGCCTAATAATAACCTACAACATAGTTTTGCTACATTTTGTGCATGTTTCACAACTATTCGCATTTTTGTCTAAATATACATATATATATATATATATATATATATATATATATATACATATATATATATATGGGTCTACTTCCTCTCATCGAATTTACACTTCAGCGAACATTAGTTTAGCAACACCAGTTGTGCAAAACTACATTAGTCCAAACACTTACTTTTCTGAGCTACAAAACACCGAAAACACAAATACATAAAAAATAAAAACAAAAAACACACAATTCCTAGAAGTTATGATCAATATAAAAATAACTTACCATACGTTAAGGTTTGCTGACACCACCATAACATCCAGCATGCCTCACAACTGGTGTGCAAAAACAACTTTTAAAGCAAGAAAACTGTGCCACCAGGAAAAGGTCAGTTTGGGACAAGAATGTGATATAAAAGAACGTGGACAAGAAGGAGTGTATAAATATTTGGGAACTGATGAAGAATCAACAATAAAACATGAACAAATGTGAATAAAACTTAGTAAGGAATACTTTAGAAGACTTAAATTAATTCTGAAAACAGCGTTGACATCTAGGGACAAAATCCAAGTTATAACCCAATTTGCTCTTCCTGTCTTAACTTACAGTTTTGGAGTGATTGACTGGCCCCAAAACGTGTTGGAGAGATTGGATAGGAAAACAAGAAGGATGCTTCATGCTCAACAAATGATTTATAAAAATCAGTGCATACCAAGATTATATATTCCCTGTTCTGAAGGAGGGATGGGCCTCCTTGAAACTGATTACATGTAGAGATCTGCAGTTCTGGGATTACACACACATCTGCTGACCACACAAGACCCAAACGTAGTGAAAGTTTTGAAACATGAGGAGAATAAATCTAAGATGACTTCTCTGCTTAATTTAGCAGAAGCATATCAGCATCAAGTGGGAATGGAAATTAAACCAGAAGTAGATAAAAATCAGGCAGCAACTGAATACGCCAAAAAACAAAAGAAAGAATATAAGGTAAAGGACCAGATGAGAAGGCAAGAATTGTGGAAAAAGCATAAATATAGTTGCAAGTACAGAAAACTTCTGGAAGAACCTCGTGTTGATTAGGAATGAACGTAGGAATGGTTAAGGAGAGGCGAATTCAAACCAAGAGATGAAAGGTTAATATTGGCAGCCCAAGACAGTGGGCTACAAACATGTTGGTTTACGAAGTCCACTGAACATGTTGGAAAAACAGACAAATGTAGGTTTTGTAAAACCAAATTGGAAACAGATGCACACCTTGTTGCTGGTTGTGACATACTAATGGCCGAAGGACTGTATACTGAAAGACACATTAATGTGGCAAGATTGTTGCACTGGGGATTGTGCAAACATTATGGTATCGAAGTGGCTGAAAAGCACTGGAAACATGAGAAACAAAGCATCATAGAAAATGATGACATTTATATCATCATGACTCATTACCAACAGCTCAAAAGATAGATGTCAGAAAACCAGATATAGTGGTCCAGGAAAATAAGACAAAAGTAGCATTGATCATTGAAAATGCCACACCCAGTGACTACAGTGTCTTGCATACAGAGATACACAAAGTCATAAAATATCAGGATCTGCAGGCAGAAATGAGAGCAATGTGGAAGAAAGGTACTCAGACAGGCAGAAACAAGAGCAATGTTGAAGAAAGATACCCAGACAGTTTCAATAGTAGTAGGAGCAACAGGTCTTATAAAAAAGAATCTCCAATTGTACTTAGATATGTTATCAATCCATGTAACTCTGTACGAACTGAGAAGGAGTCATTACTGGGGGCACATTACGGGTGTTGTGAAGAGCATTTTTGTCTGACATCAAAGATTGAAACAAAAAAACAAAAAAAACTCAGATCTTTTTATTTGACAGTTGATCATGCTGCACTGAATGGAAATACCTGTAAACTGTTTTCTCTATTATCTGTTAACTGAGTTTTTATGATGTACATTTTATGCATTATGCATTTCCTGACTGTATGAATTTTATACATGTATTCTACTTTTAACATTATGTAACCTTTATTGTATTGTATTTGCTTACGGTGCTTTTCTCCCCGGGCCTCCACTGAAAATGGGCACGTTCTGGCCCAGTGGACTTCCCCGGTAATCAAACTGAAATAAATGAATTTTAAATGTACTTTGACTTAGGAATGGGGTCCATTCCCATCATGGTATTAGAAACCCAGAAGATTTGGAGAAATTATAAAAGACTGGAACAATGTCAAAGGTTGAACTTATTTAAAGGCACAGCTACATCATAAGATGTTGCTTTAAATTTCAGAGATTTAGCTTCCGGTGAAGTGCATTTTTGACAATGTACAGATTCGAACAACCGGTGTCACTAAACTAATGTTTGCTGTGGTGTAAATTTGATGAGAAGAAGTAGACCTATACATATATATATATATATATATATATATATACATATACATACACACACATTTGGGATCCATATTACTTGAAATAACAGCAAATTTTACAGTTTAAAACAAGAGTTGACATGTCCCAATTGCCTATAAAGCATTACCTTTACCTTTTTTTTTTACTGTCTGCTTCAGTTATGTTTTCTGTGACTATATGTGTCTCACTTTCAACTAAACTGTCTTAACTTTCTTATGATGTTAAAGTAATAATGTCCTCAAGTGTCTGATTGTTTCAATGTTTATTCTTTTATCATTGGTTTATATATACATCTTACGGAGTATCAAGTATTTACCTGATGAAGCCACTACTGTTTCAGTCTGGCATTCTGACTGATCACTTTTTGTGGAAATGTTATTCTCTTTGTAGACTACACACCAACAATAACAACAAAAAAGAATATATTTGGTGCACATGGGCTGGTATGCCTGATGTTAGCATGGCTTCAGCTTTCACCAAGTGCTATGGATATACATTTGTCTTTCCAACAAAATCTCACTGAAGCCTGAAAATGAACCAGACTACCTGAAATGTTATTTCTGTCAGCTCTTGACAAAAAAAAAAAATCCTGTGTGGGGGGGTGACATCTCCTGTGTAAAGTTGTAGGGAGACACTACCTACACCCCATATCACCTTACCTATTACAAATATGAAGGTCACTATACATTGACTAAGGGGCGACAATGATGACAGAGTACCGGTGACTTAGACAATCCAGCAAGACAAAATGGGAAATGCAAGCATTCTCCTTTAACTAATAAAGATCACTGATAAAAAAAACTGCAGCAAGCATGCATTCATCAACAACAGTTTATTAAAAACTACGACCAATACTAGCATTCTGGTGCTAGGCAGTTTTAATGGTTTGTCTTTTACTTACCATTTATGGTTCTGATTTGCCTTGGATAGCAATGTAGTGATACACATGCAATACGTAATACAAATTATGCTCCAAAAATGAAACAAAAATAATCCTGCAATAATATGTACAGCATGATGACTACACTAAGAAATTTGCAGAAAGATACCCTAGTTATACACTTCTTTGTATCAGATATGTATATAACACAGGGGAGGATGAACAGCTCTCTAACTGTAACCAACTTATTATGTATTTCAGACAAGAAATTCACCTCCAGTGTGGATCTAAGCAATGCTTGAGAGGTGAATCTTGGCATTCATATTGAGAACACATATCATGTGCTATGATCGAAATCCCAATCATAATTCTTTGTAATGTACGGAGCTTTCCCTGCTTCATGTACTACCAGTTACAGAAGTCAAATAAGTGAAGGAGCACAGACTGTTTTATGGTGATGTGTTCTTCCAAGGAACTAACAGCTTTAAAAGCTATTAGACACAAGGTCAAAGTATCTAACCACTTTTAAAACTGTTTTAGCTTCTACTGCCACTCTGTTTTGGTGGGCACTAGCTGCTAAGTTATAGTGTGAGACCAGAGCTTAACAGCACTTAGAGATGCTTAACGGACATTCTCTGTTGGCAGACACTAGCTGCTGTTAAGTTCTAGTGTGAGACCAGAGCTTACCAGCACTTAGAGATGCTTAACAAATATTTGTTAAGCTCCTTTCTAATGTCAGAAAGTGCTTAGCAAGCCTGATTTTCTCAGTTTCAAAGCATAATCAAAGTGTTTCATGTACTACAAAATTATTACATTCTCTTTAAGGTTACTATCGACCCTGCACTGCTACACAGCACCTACCACAGAATTGCATTGGAGTAACTTGACAGGTTTGAAAGCTGTAACACATTTCATGCTGCCACACATAAGAAATGTATAGCAAAGTGAAGTGTCAAAGAGCTTTGAAAAGTGTTGGTCAGTGACAGGTGCAGTATGCCTCTGGTCCCTGCCTGTGTGGTAGTCTAACTGTTTTACAAGCTGTAAAAGACTTTACGCTTAAACGGTTTTTATTTGCAAATGATAAAATTCTAGGATACAATGGAGCAACAAATGCTTCATATATTACAAAGAATTATGATCAGGAATCTCTGACCGTAATCAATATGTTGTGTTTCCAAATCAGCTTTAAAAGCTGTGAAAGGTCTCATGTGGCTACCTAAATATCAATCAGAAATGAAGTGCAATGCTGATCACCAACAGCTATCAAAGGAGGCAGAAACCTTGGGCTGTCACACAACTGCTTTTTTTTTGTTTTGTCACAAATGAACAGCTAACATTTATCATGTACTTCAAAGAATTATGATAAGATTTCATATCACAACCATTTATTATGCTCTTGAAATGGATGCAAAAAAATCTCCCTTCTAATTTTGGTCTTAAGATGAATTTTCTGGCATCTATCAATTTCCAACAAACATAAAAATCTGTTTTCTTGTTATAATTGTGAACTCAATTATAAATATCTCTACTATATGCAATAAAGCATGCTGTTGACAAAAATATCATGTATGTGAAATGATCATAAGTCCTACCCTAGCTGCCAGCACTGTGAGTAGCCTAATACTTCAGCAGATCTCACTCATGTCAGGGATAACATACACTTAGAACTGTACTGAACAGTTGTGACTCAAAACAAACTGATGGCTGTTTAGGCTGGCCTCATCATTTGGGTCTTTTTATTTATTATTTCCTTCTTTAAATGTTTTATAGTAGGTTTCTTTATTAAAGAATAAGTAACTCTTAAGAACACTGACTGAAGGATGGAGAGTTCAGTCCACTAACTGTATGTAGGAAAGCAGGAGGGTATATCATCTCCTTAGTCTTAGCCAAGAAAAGCAGATCTCTTCTGTGTTCCCCTGAGTCTTTGCAGCATTCTATTTCATTTAGTGACCACACAGGATTTACTCCTTCCTCAGTTTTCACTGAGTCACACAGAAACATACCCTGGATTGCCCAACACTATGACTCCTTCATCCCTTATAAGTGCTTGTGAGTAAAGCTCCTAAGTGATGAAAATGGCACAAGGTCACCAAAAAGAAGTTATGTCCTTACCATAACGTTCCATGTGGAGTGTTCATCTCGCCTTGGTTATTACACATGGGTTCGGAGCCGATCCTCGGCTCCGTGCCGGCCGACTGCAAGCTCTGCATCGAGAAGAAGCTCGAGGACATCTAATACCCACAATCCCCCTCTGCCTTTACCTCAGATCTAGTTTGTAAGCAAACCTGACATAAAGCACGCACACATGCCAACTATATACATAAAAGTACATATATACAAACATACCAAGGGTATGATAGTCACACTAATACTGCAACAGCAGAAGGAGAATACTCCAGACCAGGCACCAAATCGAATGTTCTTCCTAAGGGTGGGAAAGATGAACACTCCACATGGCGTTATGGTAAGGACATAACTTCTTTATGTGAGAGTGTTCGATCTCCCCTTGTTTACACACATGGGCTCCTAGCTCCATGATCCTGAGGAACTCAAGGGAGAACGTTCTTGAGCACAGTGGAACCAAAGGTTGCCCTATCCCTAGAAACCCTGTCCACTTTGTAATGAGAGATAAATGTATGTGGTTTAGCCCAAGTAGCAGCCGCACAAATATTGTCTAAAGGTGAGCCAAAGATGTAGACACTGATCTGGTAGAATGTCCTCTGGGTTTTGCTGATAATGTTTGGTCAGAGGCTTGATAAACATATGTGATACAGTCAGTTAGCCATTTAGAAAGAGTTCGTTTGCAACTGCAAGACCCTTTCTGCTGTCAGCAAAAGCTACAAATAGTTGATCAGATTTCCTGTGATCTTTTGTTCTATCCAAATAAAATCTGAGTTGTCTATGGACGTCCAGTTTGTGCAACATATACTCCAATTTATTAGAGTGGTTCTTAAAGAAGGTGGGTAATTCAATGGACTGATTAATATTACTAGAAGAACAAACTTTGGGAAGAAAGGATGGATTAGTGCGTAGGGATACTCTGTCAGAATGAAATATTAAATAAGGATGTTTGACCGAAAGGGCCTGAAGCTCAGACACTGCCTAGCAGATGTAATGGCCACTAGAAATAATGTTTTCCATGACAAAAATTTCAATGTGCAACTTGAAGCTGGTTCAAAGGGGGGCAACATCAATTTAGAGAGCAACAGGTTTAAATTCCACGGTGATGTCAGACTTCTGACTGGTGGTCTGATATGAAAAGAACCTTTTAAAGGCTTTACAAAGTCTGTGAGCCATACATTCTTCAACATGATAGTTAGAAATGGCAGCTAACTGTACTCTTAAAGTAGCCGGGGAAGCTCCTTCATGAAATAGTTCAGTCAAAAACTCTAAAACCTTGTTTAATGGAGCTGTAACAGGGTCCAAGTGATGTGACTCAAGACAAATTACTGGTGTAAGTCTTTGTAGTGGAAACTTTATGAGAAGCTACTAAGATATCTTGAACCGCCGATGCTAAGGGGAACCCCCCTGCTAAAAAGGAGCAGCCAAGCTGCTAGATGGAGAGATTCTAGAGATGGGTGAGGAACTGAGTCAGTAGATCTGGCTCTGGGTCCAGCATCCAAGGTCCCCAAATTTGACGAGGCCAGAACGGGCAATGAGAATAATAGTCCTCTGAAGGTTGTTGGCTTTCTGTAGAAACTTTGCAATCAGGGGAAATGGAGGAAAAGCATATAGGACCCGGGGGGCCAATAGTGCACCAGCTCCGGACTTCCCCTCTTCCTGGTAAGATGGGGCAAAGTAGCTCCTTGCATTTCATTGGAGTTGAAACACACAGATATCAGGCTGGCCCCATTTGCCCCAAAATCCTTCTCGCAACTGACTGTTTGAGGGACCACTCGTGAGGCAATAGTATTGCCCTGCTCAGCCTGTCGGCTATGACGTTGGATGACCCGGTGGACTCTGCCCATTGCCAAATTCTCATGGCCTCTCTGCATAATTGGTAAGACCTGGTTCCCCTTGCTTGTTTATGTACCAGACTACGGACATGTTGTCTGTCTGAACTGCAATGGTCCCTGGAGGAAGAAGGGGAGCAAAGTGTTGCAACGCCAAAACACTGCCCTCAACTCCAGAACATTGATGTGCAGATTGTACTCCGGACTGTCTGTCCCTGAAAGATGCCCCCACCCTATCAGGGAAGCGTCCGTGGTTATCGCCGCTGGACGGTGCGGTAGCACAAATGGTCTTCCGCTGGATAGGTTGCAAGTCTGTAACCACCACATTAGGTGTGATTTGCATGTTTTCGTTATCAATATTTCGTGAGTCAGTGGAAGTTGCTGGAATGACCATTGTGCAAACAGAAGCCATTGTAGCACTCTCATGTGCAGTCTTCCCAATGGTATCGCAATGAGGGAAGCTGCCATGAGACCCAAAACTTTCAGAACAATTTTGCGGGACTTTCTGGACGACAGTAGAAGGAAATGTTGAATTGAAGTGCTACTATTCTTTCTGTAGGAAGTTTTAGAACTAAGTGCGCTCCTATGAATAAGATATGCTGTGATGGCTGTAGCAACGATTTTTGAAATTTACTGAAATGCCAAGGTGTGTACAAAGTTGTAGGGTGTAATCCCTGGCTTGTATCAGTTGACGCCTGGTGGTGGCAGACAGGAGCCAGTCGTCCAGATACGGAAACACCTGCAGATGAGACGCTACCACTGCCATGCATTTGGTGAAGACCCTGGGGGCTGTAGTCAGACCAAAGGGCAGGGCTCGAAACTGATAGTGACTGGCTCCCAGCGGAAATGATCCCTGGACGCCCTGGCCATTTTGATGTGGTAGTATCGTCCTTCAGATCTATCGAGCACATCCAGTCGCCCTTCGTAAGAATGGAAGGATCGATTGACCAGCGTATTCGGAACTTTTCCTTCTTGACAAAGGTGTTGAGATGGCTTAGGTCCAGAATCGGCCTCCAGTCCCCTGTTTTCTTTGGAACTAAAAAGAACCTTGAGTAAGTTCCGAATCCTATTTGGTCCGCTGGGACTGGTTGGATGACTCTTTTTTCTAGCAGCTTTGAAATTTCTGTAGCTGCTGGGTCTGATGGGGTGGTACATCTGGGAGTTTTCTTTGGAATGGGTGTGGTTAGAAATGGGATTTTGTAACCTCTGGTAACAATGCTTTTACCCAATTGTCTGAAGAAAGATTTTGCCAGGCCTGAGGGTATAAAGCTCCGACTGCCTCCAGAGCAGGACAGTCGGGCCTCCTCTCAGGAGTGCTGAAAAGGTTTGCCAGGGAGGTTATCCCTGTCACCTTGGTTTTGCCTCTGCCGCCAGTCCACCTCTGCCCCCTCTGCCTCTAGAGGGGCATCACCCTGTGTGTTTGGGAAAGATCCTTGGGGTTTTCGAACCACATTTTCCATTTGGGGTACGGTCTGAAGGGTGGAAAACGGACTCCGACAGCAGACAGAGTCTTTCCCTCCTGTTCACACCGGGTAAGGGTCTCCTTTACTTTAGGGCCAAAAGTGTGGCTCCGTCAAATGGGCGTTAGTAAAGGAAGACTTGAAGGCTTCCGCAAAAGACATAAGCGCATCCAGGATTGCCTACGAAGAGCAATCGCTGAAGCCGCTGCCCTACTCGATCCTTCGCTGCATAGGATATCAGCCTCATGGACGAGTTTACAATGGACGAGGGTGTTAAGATGCGCTGTAACTCTCTCTGAAACAGCGGCATCTGTAGTACCCTGGAGGGTATCTCCCAACTCTTTGACTAGATCCCTCTGTAAAATGAGTCAAATAGTTCAGGGGAGAAAGCTGCTGAACTGAAAATGCGCTTCCGTATCTGTCCATGGTCCTAGAGTCTTTGTTAGGCGGATGGACAGATGAGGAAGACTCCGACATCTCCTTTTTCGTGGCCGCTGCCACCACCATTGCGGCTACTGGAACTCCTTTGGTGAGGTAAGCCTTGTCCTGTGGTGCCGTAATGTACTTATTTGGCTTCCTAGGGACTGGTTCCACCGTGTCAGGAGTAGCAATTAATTCCATTAACTCATCAAAGGGCGGAGTGACCCAGGAGGAGGAAGGATGGGCACCAAATGCCTTCAGCAAAACTGACTCATCCTCAGAAGGGGAGGGCTTGCCAGTCACCTCTCTGTTTTAGGATCTCCAAGATGTCAGAAAAGAGACATCCTCTGAAGGTGACTTAGGGCACCCTTCTGACTCATCTAAGTCAGTATCAGATGTCAAGGATTCTTGTGGAGAATCCAAGTGTCTCCTCTTACACAGTCTTTTCCTAGGGACTTCTTCGGGGAGCATCCAAGAAGCATCCGAGGAAGAGGGTGGCTGAGACACTGGTGCCCGGGTGCAGAGGAGGATAACGGTCCTTTGTGGGGAGGAGAAGCTGTACTGCTGATGTGGTTGTCTGGGTAGACAACACCTTCCTCATGAGGTCGAAGGACCCGGTCCCGAGTCGAGGTATCTCCCGGTTCGAAGAAATGGGAAGAATCCCAAACAGGAGCCAAGGCACCGACCCGAGGACGGAACCGAAACAGGGGTCCGAGTCTCGGTCCGGGAAGCAAGGACGGATCTTCGGGCCCGAGACTCCAGCACCGGATGGGATGGAGTCGAGGGGAACGGTGCCGACCGAGAAAAGACGGTTCTGGCACCGAGGGCTCCACAATCATCAGTTCAGAAGACTGGACAGGTCTCGGAGGAGGAACAGATGGAGATAGTGGCAGGCCTTCAAGTCTCGACATCAACTGCGAGGAGACCGAGATAAGCTTGGATAGGGCCGTATGCTCCATCAGTTTCTGCACCACACGGTCCACATCGGTGTCGGAAAGGGGCCTGGAAGAACGAGTTGAAGGGATCGAAGGCGGGCCGACCTCAGCAGAGTCGGTGGAGGGAGCTCGGTTCCAAGACTCGAGGCTCGAAACTGCCAACAGTTGAACACTCGCCCCAAGTCTGTGGGTGATCTAACTAGACCAAGAGCTCGAGCCGATGACTTTGGCTGGATGCCTGGTCTGAAGCATCCAGAGCCTCCTGGAAAGAGGGTTTCAACAATCCTCTATCCATCAGTTTCCTATCTGTCATGACCTCCCACTAAAAGAGTGACAAATAGAACAGTCCTCTTGTAAGTGGAGAGGGCCAAGACAGTACACAGGAACTGTGGTTGTCTGTGACCGACATCTTTTGGCCACACTGACAACGTTTGAAGCCAGATTTTATTTTCTCAGACATAATGACAAGAGAAAAAGACAGTCCAGTCCAGTAATAGTCAATCCAGTAACAATGTCAAATCCGGTAATTGTAAGTCCGATTGTCACTTGCTTAATAAAGCACGACTACAACAAATTTTTAGTCAAAAAGTGATCTAAGTAGGGGTGGTAGGCCCCGAAAAACTCTATACCAGATAGTTAACTAAGTTAAACTAATCTAATGGTACCGATAATTCTACTCTACTAACTTTAAATGACTAGATTTTAAAGAAGTTTTGAGATTTTAACCAGAATAGATAAAACTCTTATCTGTAAAAGCCTCGAGCTAGCCTCCAGCGATGCGTATGCAGCAGCGGCAAACTAGATCTGAGGTAAAGGCAGAGGGGGATTGTGGGTATTAGATGTCCTCGAGCTTCTTCTCGATGCAGAGCTTGCAGTCGTGTAATAACAAAGGCGAGATCGAACACTCTCACATCATGCCTTTTGTCCAAAGTCAAACAGATGAAGTTGTGAACAGACTAACAGAACTCAGACAACCTAGTCCTCTGTGAGATACAGACAAAATCCAGCATCCCAAAAAACCTCACATGATTACAGCAAAGCTGCTTGTAGTAGCAGTATCACTGTAGTTACCTAAATAGTAACATGTAAAATTACCGAACTCAGTTTGCTCTGTGGCATAGAATGTTGGAGCCCTGGCTACAATCCAGATAACCTAGGCTCTATTAGGGAGTCAGCTGTTTTACAGGAGTTGCCAGGGAGTAAGAGGAATAATTGAACAATGCACTCTCACCTCTCCCTGCTGGAAGCATGATGGGAGTGTGTCTCCTGGGGGGGGGGGGGTGCCTGCTATCAAAGATTATCAGTGGAAACTGCAGACCAAGCAGGAGGCATCTATTTGCAAGACAGGCAGGGAAGAATTTGGGTTACATCACCCATGCAAGTGCTAGCCCCATGTTTTGGCCACTGTACTTTCACCCCTTTAGTACTAAAGGAGCATGCACAAGAGGAAATAACTAAGACAACTGAGAAGGTCCTGCCAAGCACTCACATGGTATCTCTCTTCTTCCAAAGAAAATGACTTGACTGGAGGCCATCACTTTAAATCGAGTGGGGGCATCAGTTGCATCACTTTAACATCAGAAATGACACAGAGTAAATACTGGAAGGAGAACTTCTCAGTCTTGGCGACAACATTCAAACACCAATGTTTCCAAGGCATGTGTCGCAGTCCTCCAGGATAATGAATATTGCACTCCCCTTCCAAATGCCAAGAGTGACATATAATTTGCATCAGATACAATTGTGGAAATTTCCCAAAGTCTGTGACTCTCACAAGATCTTAAAACTGTCAAAACATTTGCAATTCACAAAGAAACAATGGGAAGCTATACGTATGGCTCACAAATATGCAACAAATTCTAGAAGATTTAGGATTTTTTTTGAGAAATGTTTACAAAGGTATTTCTATATCCCAAGCAGACTCCAAATATTTTTTCACAGGTAGACTGCAAATGTTGGGAAGTGCAATGGGGAAGAAAGAGTTAATTGAGAATATATATATTTTTGAGAGTGTAATGAGTTAGCAGACTCTAAAAAAATCCCTGCAGACTACTCTGTCAGAAATACTGGGTGAGCAAATTGGTGTAACTATGAAATTATTTTTGAGTTGTGATACAGGATCTGAAATTGTCTAGACACAGTACTGCCTTGCTAAGCTTATTTCTGGTAGCTTCCAAAAAAGCAGCTACTAGAAAATAAAAATCAAAGTCTAAATCAACAATATTATAAGTAGTGAATATAATAACAGAGATAAAAGAACTGGATGTGGGATTGTTGGAAAATGATAGGTGCAAATTAAATTGAAAAAAAATGGGAATTGTGGGAAAAATACATGCAGAATAATGTTTTGGAGGAGGAATGAGGTTTAAGAGAAAGCAGGATTTGAATGAGTTATGTAATGTTTGGGGGTCTATATTACATTATTGAATGTTTATATGGTCGAAAACGTAAATATCAACACCAAAATGGAGAAGGATGTAAACAGCGAAAGCTGAAAATAGCAAGAGCACCATTGTCGAAAAGTTATGGTTGGCCAAGTGAGATCTAGTGATGTAGTACATTAGTACGACATTGCGTCACAGTCAGTTGAGTAAATGACAAATATTAAGTAAGTAAAGTAGATGTATGTTGAATCTTTATGTATATGTGAAATGCAGTATTATTTAGTAAAACTATGTTACTGTTTGATTCAGAAGTGCTGTGTGATTGGGGTCCCTGTTAAATTATTGAAGAGACTGTTCAGCGAATGGCATTTTCAGTGCTCTGACATCGAACATGCCGTTCACTGAACTGTTCACAGGGAGATTGTGATACAGGGAGGATCAGGAAATTTGCCCTTTCCTCACCGTAGTACGATCTCGGAGTTGGCATATATAATTAGCGGGCGGTGTGGGGGGGTGAAACCCCCCACAGGAGCAAAAATCATTGGTGAATGGCATAAATTTGTTTGTAGATTATAGTTAAGTTGGTTAGACATATTAGTGACTTGTATTACGAAGTTTTGTACACAGTGTGAATTGCATTTACTTATACATTTTCGTTAGGATGGTTACACATATTTATGGGGTGTGTGATTGTGCTTGTTTAGATTTGTTTTAACTAGCAGTGGAACGGGAAGTGAGCCAATCATTGCAGTTCAGTATTCTGAGTTTCAATATTTTCAGAGTTCGATATTTTGGCAGTTCAATGTTTTGATGTTGATATTTACGTTTTCGAGCATGTTAACATTTGATAACGTAATACAGACCTAATGTTTGTATGACAATGACTGCGTAGAACATTATATGTGATGTATAATGTTTACAACTGAAAATATCTCAATAAGGTTTGTTTCCATTTATACAAATGTATGACTGCCTATGTCATAAGTAATAATTCAAGAAAGATGTTTTTTATTTAAAAAAATGCCAAGATGTGTTACAAAAGTATTCAAAAGCTTGCATGTTGCTCTCCAAAATTTATCACTGGGCCTACCACTTGTCACTGACAAAATACTCAGACAGTGAGACTCGGCATAGAATTTAGTGATGTCTGGTCGTACTGCTGGTCACTAACTTCATACTCAGAAGTGAGACTCAGCATAGGATCTGGTGATCACTGGGCCTACCACTTTGCACTAACAGCATACTAAGACAGTGAGATTCAGCATTGGATTTAGTGATGTCTGGGCCTATTACTGGTCACTAACGTCATACTCAGAAAGTGAGATCCAGCATATGATCAATCACTGGGCCTACCAGTGGTCACTAACTTCATACTCAGGCAGTGAGATTCAGCACAGGACCTGCAAAGCTACCTCCTCCTTATAGTGCCTCCAAAATAGGCAAGGAAGAGTTGCAGCAACTAATTATGAACAAAATATATAAATTAAACATGATTATATAAAACTTTGCAACAAGTGCTTTAAGTACAAGGAACATCATGTGCCAGAGAATCCAAATGAAATAAGCTACTGTTAATAAAGGAGAGTAAGTCAACGCTCAGGTTTGCCATCTACATAATATCATGTCAGAATGTCAGTTCTAATCACACATCGCACACTAGCTCCTTTTTTATTTTAAAATATTACCTCTGTCCATTAAGTTTTGTAGACATTTAATGGCTGAGTGCATGGAGTACAGAAGTTGTAATCCTATAGAGGGACAACACCCCCATACAAACAATTCCTAAATTTTGTTTTCATGTTTATTGGTCAAGAATAGCTAAGGCACCAATGCTCCACTTTCAGAAGCTAAGCAAGATCATATAAGGAGTTTAGCAACTTGTTCTGGTGTTAGATTAGAAACAAACAACTTGTTCTGGTGTTAGATTAGAAACAAACAACTTGTTCTGTTTAGCAACTTGTTCTGGTGTTAGATTAGAAACAAACAACTTGTTCTGGTGTTAGATTAGAAACAAACAACTTGTTCTGGTGTTAGATTAGAAACAAACAACTTGTTCTGGTGTTAGATTAGAAACAAACAACTTATTCTGGTGTTAGATTAGAAACAAACAACTTGTTCTGGTGTTAGATTAGAAACAAACAACTTGTTCTGGTGATAGAGTAGAAACAAACAACTTGTTCTGGTGTTAGATTAGAAACAAACAACTTGTTCTGGTGTTAGATTAGAAACAAACAACTTGTTCTGGTGTTAGATTAGAAACAAACAACTTGTTCTGGTGTTAGATTAGAAACAAACAACTTGTTCTGGTGATAGAGTAGAAACAAAATCTGGTGGCATTCAGTTTAGGTCTCTAGCTTTCAGAATGCCACCATCTAAACCACTTTACTACCATAAATCAGAAAACATAAAGTGTAATGTCAGTGCTGCCCCCAAATGATCCCCAAAATAAATATGTAAGTATACTAGCAAATTCTTGAGTAAATGATCACTGTTGCAGAAATTACAATATGGATTATATGTAGCCATAAGCAGACACAGGCCACACTGAATGACCTTTTTTTTCAGCAATCAGAAATCCCTATGATGGCAAATGATGCAGTCCTGAGACTTGATCAATGGGAATCCCGGCTATATTTTCAGAGGTTCAAAGGTCTGAGTATCCAGCACCAAACTGTTCCTAGAAAAGGGAAAATAGGCCAACACTATGGTGTAGAGGGATAATGCCCTGATTAGAGCTCAGGTGACCAAGGGTCAATTAGTGCCCTGGGGGGCTGGCAAGGAATGGTGAGCGTGCTCATCTTGGAGGGGGGGTAAGCATGTTCAAAATGCACTGTTGTAGTGTGATTTTCAAAGTGAACACTAGGGAAATAACTGCATGGTGCTACTCGAAGGTAAAAGTAGTTATCATGCTGATGTCAGCCTTTTAAAGAAGTGAAGGGTGCTTCAGTAGTTATGCCCATTACATATCCAACTCTTGGGATGTTAATGGGTACACATCAGGGTGGGGAAAAATAAGATAAAACACTGCTATGCTGTCCCAGGGTGCTTGATCTTCTCACCAGCCCAGGACACGGGCAATGTATAGTCTGAAGGAGGCTAAAGTGAGTCAGTAGAACTGGGAGTAGCTCATGGTGAGTTGCAGAGAGCCAGAAAACAGAGAATAAAAAAAAAAAATAAAGAAAAACAAGTGAGAGCTAAAGCCCTACAGAACACCTGGGGGACAATCAGATGGAGGGATATCGTACTTTCCCAAATTACACCAAAAGCATTGCATTCATTGTAGCTGTTAAAGCATGGATTAATATCCCAAGAAAGTTCAGTACCAGAGTCTGTTTAGAAGGAGCTGTGCTTGACAATATCAAATATTTTGATAAATGAAAGAACATAATATAAACGAGAGTGCCATGATTAAGTTTAGAGCATTTTGTTTATGCCAAGAACAGCCACATTAGTTCTGTTATTAGAATGGAATCCATATTAAAAGGCAGGCAGTAAACTGTGAGCACTGATGTAATGAATAGCCTACAAATGTATACATCTTCATGGTGCTGTAGCAAGTATAAGGCAAACAGCACAAATGTCTACCTTTAAAAAAAATTAGGCAGTTAGACAGTTTACAAGCTTTGGTCCTTTTTTAAAGTCAGTTATTTAGATGTCTTTTAAAAATACAGGAAAGTACACAGACTATTTATAAAATGTCTGTTAAGCAACAGGTTCATAGTTCTATACCAGGCTAACGATCCCCAGGGCCTTTATAAGCCTAGCCATGCAATCCAACCCAACTGTGTCCCTGTGCATCATGGGTGTTTATTAGGAGGGGGTATGTTAACTAGGAAGTTTCTAGATGTTATATGTTTGTGCTGGGTTGGTATGTTAGTTTGGGCATTACTATCTGCCTTGGTCTATCAGAGACCCAGGGGTCAGACCTGGGGTGAATTTGCAATTTTCCATCCATTGATTAAGGTTACGCTTAAATAGGGTTAGGGACGGACTTAGATTCACATGCATGGGGAGCCTGTTCCAGAGCGCAAAGATCCTCTAAGACACATATCTGTCTTGCCAACATGATTCATTCATGTCACAAGCAAAATTTAAATCTTTGGATCTAGTAATTCTGATGCTGTTCATTTGTAGATGTTCAAAAGGTCTATCAGAGCTAGATCTGAAGATGCCTTGTATGCCAGGCATGGGTGGCCTCTCAGTAACCTGTAGGAGATGGGGCTAGGGCTTTAAAGTGATCCATATTGGACAATGGGTTTACATCATGGACTCTGGTAAGGAACCTTTGTAGGCATTCAAACTGCTGCATATGTTTGGTCAGGTACATGCCGAAGGGGGCATTATAATCAATGATGGGTCTGACAAGGGCCAAATAAAGTGGCACTATGACTTCATTGGACCTGGATGCTATGCCCTTACTTATAAGTTGGGTAAAAGTGAATGTTTTTAATTACCTTGGCAACATGTTGGTTTGCCTTTTCCAGTACTTGAGAACTAGGATACAGAAAAGCTGTAGGCCAAAAATTACTGGTTGCAACTGAAGTACCAGTCATATGTAAATGATGACCTCCTAAGCTTGGGAGCACATTTTTTCAAGTTCACAGATGTTTTTAAAAAAACTGATAGCACTGGAAATGTGTGTAGTAGCTATGTTTAAAAACAGGGGCAGCAAGTTATCAGCAGACAGTGAAGCAAGATTTGAACATTGGTAAAAATGTTTTAGTAAGGCTAATCTGCACTGTTCACAGAGTGTGGGGGTTACAAGTTAGGGTGCTGTAGTCAGTCAATGGGGTGAAAGTGCACAGCAGCTGTTAGGGGAATGGATACCAAACTTGTATTGGCTATTTTAGCAGAACTCGTCAGAGGAAATGGACTGGGCTATTTTGATCTGTCAGGTATAGGTGCTGTGACACGGACCAAATCAAAAAATATTTTATTAACTGGCACATGACCTATTTATTTTTATTGTCATTTTTAATTTGTACTTGTACTGTAACCATACATCTCAACCTCTTAGAGCAACAAAATCTGGACAAAGCCTAAAATGATGGGGGGGACACATAAGGACAGATTTTAAATATTGCTCTTACAAACTTAGAAAGTTGATAGAATAATAGGTATTGCATTAGCATGAATTTTCTGAAGGATGTGGCATCTTAAACTCAAATATTTGTCATTATTTAATTACTTCAATCCTCAGCTACTTGCCAGAAAAATACAGATTTTAGGAGGAACACACCAAAAATTTGTTTGTTTGTGTCTTTCTGCTTTTCCCAGTTAGGGGTTGCCACAGCGGAACTCCGGTCCGCTAATGATTGGCAGTAGATTTTTGCATGCTGGCTTGCCGGGCCTAACGCACAACCTTCAACGAAGGAACGCCCATTCACGCATGTCACCCCACAAAAGACACCAAAAATATGAAGCAAAAATCTGGACATTCTGCAAAAATCTAGAGAGATGAGAGGTACAAGTCTGTAATCTGTCGTGTTTAATGGTGATATACTGCACAGAACAATGCCTTCCTTCCTCCTTTCTTAAAATGATCCCTATTAGCAGATGTACTACGGTCTCTTGTTCTCATGCCCTTACCTCCTGTGAACAAGCCATTACTGTCAGCTTTACTAAAACTTCTGATCTGACTTAAAGAAATGACTTGTGAATCCTTCTCCTTGCTAGCCTTCAATGAGAGTGTTCAGTGAAGAGCTCTCCAGCTGTGACAGCTTTCTGCATTCCCTGAATAACCTCAGGGGACCTCTGAAAAGTATAAGTAATACCCATCTCTTACCTGTGGACTCCAGCACTCTGCATGGTACATATAGCAAGTGATGTCTCACCCAACTGCACAGTGCAATTTTCTGGCACTAGGCAAGGAATTTAACAGTGTCACTGCATCACAGCAGGTCTGTTTCTTGAATAAGGCCTATTCCAGTTCAGTACTCTGTTACTACATTTGTTTTTTCAGTGGACAGGATAAAATACTTTTGTAAATTTTTCGTTTGCCAACACTTTTTTGCAGGCTGTGTACTATATGTATCTCACTCAGGACATTTACTCTTAGTACATGACTCACTTACTACTACTGCCCATATACACAACCAGTGTTTGCATTAGTCCTACTGTTTTAAGCAGCCTTATGTCTACTACAGCAATTGGAAAAGTTCATTTTTATTTTTATGTTCTTCCCAAATTAAGAGTTGAGGCATTAGGGAGAAAAAATAAAATAAAAAAAAATCAAATCACAACATAGGTTTCCTTTAGTTAGCTATGAGAAATCAAGCTCTGCATTTAACACTGAAGTAGACCACATAATTCCAGTTAACCATTCAACTGACAAACACCAGTAATACATTACATGAACATTTTCAACTTTGCGTTAAACTTTTATTATACAGCAAAGTAAACTTTGAACTATTTTGTTATTATTTCCTGTGCACAGTACAATGAGGATTATTATTCACAAGAAGGTAGTAAGGAAAGCATCATCAAGGTAAACTCATCAAATATTTTTATTTATCAGCTTCACTGCCATAAGTGAATACTGTCCTGTCTACATCAAATGTAGCTACAACATATCCCTGATTACAGTACTGTTTTTGTACTGTACTTTTTTTTAGTTATGTACATCTATGACAGGCAGATGGCGCTCTCTTCACTTTAGTTATGTACATCTATGACAGGCAGATGGCGCTCTCTTCACTTTAGTTATTTACATCTATGACAGGCAGATGGCGCTCTCTTCACTTTTAGTTATTTACATCTATGACAGGCAGATGGCGCTCTCTTCACTTTAGTTATTTACATCTATGACAGGCAGATGGCGCTCTCTTCACTTTTAGTTATTTACATCTATGACAGGCAGATGGCGCTCTCTTCACTCCTTTTTTTTACATAAAGGCACTTTCTGGACTTTTTTTTTTTTTTGTAAAATAGTTTTTTCGCAAATTTTTTAATATATGACAAAACCACAGTAAAAACAAACCAAAAACTAGCAAATGGTTCACCATGTAGCTGAAATATGCAAGGAAAAGTTACAGTGATTGCAAATAAAGATCCAAATTAAACACGATTCTATAAAACTACAAGTGCCTTAAGTACATGGGGCATCATGTACCAGAAAAATTCAAATGAAATAAGCTGTTGCTAATATTAACAGGCAAGTAAGTCAACACTCAGGTTTGCCATCTACATAATAATATCATGCCAGGATGCCAGTTCTCATCCCACATGTCAGATACTGTTACTTTTTTTAATAAGACTTCTCTCTCTCGCTTAAAACTTGTAGCTGTTTAACATTTGAGTGTGTCAAGTGCACAAGCTGTAATATTTTCTGGGATATCACTCCCACACAAATTATTTTTAAGCTTTACTTTCATGTTCATTAGTCATGAATAGCTCTATCACTGCTGCTCCATTTTTGGAAGGTACCTAGGAACACAAAGGAGTTGAATGATTTATTCTGGTGTCATGAAGTGTGGATTTAAAACTGGTCGGATATAAATCGGGTCTCTAGCTTACAGACTGTTACCTTCTTGACCAGTTTGTGAAAAACATAAAGCTTAAAATAACTGTTGCACCTACCAGCAAAGAGTTATTCATGTCATGCTTAACTGTTCATTAAGATTATCATGTAAGTATGCTCACATAATAGGAAATGTTTGAATAAACAATCACTACTGTGGGAATTACGATATGGACTATATATATATATAGCCATAGACAGACACTGATCTCCGTGTTTCATCTTTTTCAGCAATCAGAAATCCCTGCAAGGGCATATGACACAATTCTCAGCTACAACCAATGGGAAGCCCAGCGCTATATTACCAAAGGTTTGAGTACATCAAGCTTGAAGTTTGCAGATCTTCGAAAAGCTTTAATGGCATTGTCTGTACTTCTTACTGACTATAAAACCTGGTAATGCCTTCTTAAAGGGGGACAGAAATGTGTATAATTTTACCAAGACTGATAGCTTTTTCTCTGATCTAGGCAGATACTTGATCAAAACCTCTCTTGTTTTTGTTGTTTACACTTTGTTTTAGTAGCAACTAAACTGACCTGATTTTAAGCCTCATTTTCTGTCTGTTTTTCAGGCACAGGGGTTCAAAAAGTAAAAGGGTCTGACAGTGCATGTAAGACCAGCTACAGATCACCACTTAAAGGTGCACACAGCAATGACTCGAGATCTCTCCCTTAGCATATTGTGTGTATCTTTATTTTCATAACCCTTCCATTTTCTTTTATAAAAGCCTTTATACCTTCCTTACTTGTGAAAGTCATTTTATTGGATAAATACAAAAAGGTTTAACTATATATTCTATAACTCTCTGGATTGTCCTAATATTCTCTTTGATCTGATTTATTTTTAATTTAATTTATTCATTAACTGGGAAAAGTGAACTGGTCACCAAGAACTCTTTTCAGCTACAACTCATGCCTCAAGGGCAATCTAACTTACGTATCTTAATAACTGCTGTACATACATTTTTTTTCTCACAGATAAGACTGACATTTGCTGTAAGTGTGCCTACGTCCTTTGAGACACTGTCCATTTTGAGTATACTGCATCGGTTTTAGAATCAAAGTTCTCAATATTTTCCCAAAATACAGGACACTACATTTCTTTATGTAGAACAAGAGGCTGTTATTGGACAACAACTCACTAACACTACCCACTTTTACACAGCAAAGCACCTATCACTAGGCCATATTAGTTCTTCACTGATCACATGACCAGAGTCTGTGAAACTTACTTTTCTGTGTTCTATTAACAAACAGGTTTTGATGCAATATATGGCAGTTAATTTTAACTTTTTAGCATATTAATTATACCTGATGGTGTGAGCTTGTCGTTTTTTTTTTTTGTTAAATCCAGATATGCTGTCTGAAATGTCAAACCTCCATAGTAGCAGTTAATTGTTCAAAGTGTTTTATCAAGTTCAGAAAGAAGACTCCTCCCTTCCATTAACCTATATTGTTCTGATTGATCTAGAAGTAAGAGATCTTCCATTTCATTCTCTAACACATCCACAACTGTCCTTTCTACTTTATTTATTTATTTAAATTTGTTTACTGGAATAGCGCACTAATCAAATCTGGCTATTTGTAGGTTCTTCCTTGGTTACATAGACAGTAAAAACAGTAAAGTAAGGTTACATGTATAACTAAATTACATTGTATAACATAACATGTCTGTAAGAATATACACAGAATTACAAGAAAATTTAAAAAGAAACAGGGTCAGGAGTTTTCAATGCATAATACTGGTGTTACAAGTGAGGTAAATGTCCATCCAAAATGACAGACAGTACATGCAAGTATGGAGGGAAATTTTAGCAATGAAGACAGTATAAATTGTAGAGAGAGATTAAATACAACAGCTAATAACAGAAGAAGTGAATATTAAGATATAAAGTACAGAATGGACAGGACGGATGGGGAAGCAGTTGGTACGAGTTTACATATTGGAGAGGTTAGGAGATTAAGCATCCAAGATTTCCTGAGAAGAATGTAATAGTACAATTAAGACAGTTTGGTGACATGGCCTGTGTTCTGATGTCTGAAGTGTTTGCACTCTACTGAAAGGTCAGTACTGTCCCTCTCTCATGGAATATGAACCACCACTTCCTTTTGCCATATGCTCAGTATATATCAGATTTATGCTATAAATCAAAATGCATTAAGCAGCTGTACTTTTTTTGGAGCCTCAGGAAGAGACTAACAGAACAGTACACCAACAAATACTTTCGAGCAAGACCTTAAGAAACATAAGGTCCAAAGAATAAAAGGTACACAATATAAACACATAGGAAGAAAGTATAACAAGCAAAATCACACAAAATAAAGTCATCCCAGGCACAATATCATGACCAACTGTCACAAAGTCTTAACTACTAACAAGTTATTTGTATTTAGAGAAAGTAAAACTATTGCCCATTATTTGTGAAATAACTTATTGAATAAAGAATATAGTAAATAGACTAAAGTCTATAACACAAAGAAGGCTAACCATATGCAGACATAACCAGATCTTTTTTAACTTTGTTAACCAGGAAAATGAACTGATCCAAAGACCAGTTTCATCCATAACCCAGGCCCAGAGGCAACAAACAATGTATGCAAGACAGAAGGTGAATGGAGGGAGGAAACCTGTCCTGGGCCAATAATCCTGTGTAAGGATATCTACTACCATGATGCTTATATCCACAAAACATGGGGGCTCAGACTTCCAACAATTCCTGAGATTCCACTGTATTTTTTTCATAAGCAGTTTTGTAGTACATGCCATCAAAAAGTACAGTTGTGTACACTTACCAGAAATGTAGATGTTCGAGTGTATTCACTGTTGCAGTCATCACACTTGGGTTAACCTGCCAGGGGTAGCCCTCAGTCGGCCCGAATACCAGAGGCTTAGTATTTCTGCGTTGCTTGCTGTCACACCAGGACTGAAGTCAGGTCGTCAGTGGTATAAAAAAGGCAGCCGACACCATTACATCAGTTTTTCTTGCCCCAAATGTCAGGAGCCCCGAAATAGGGAACTAGGTTATGGTGGAATAACACCACCAGTAGAAAGTAAATACCAAATAGCCCTGTAAAGAGTGAGGAAGAGAGAGAGAGAGAAAGAGAGACAAGGGGGCTGGAGGGTGGGAAACCAGGACTGCAACAGTGAATACACTCGAACATCTACATTTATGGTAAGTGTACACAACTGTACTATGTTCTTCGTGTTTCACTGTTGCAGTCATCACACTTGGGTTGATTCCCAAAGCTGGGAAACGGGTGGAGGCAGTCAAGAAGAGTTGAGGCTGGCTAGTATGCCCTGCAGGACTGCAGTTGCAAAGCCTGCCCTGGATTTGGAAAAGATAGGCAGGTGGTAATGCTTGGTGAAGGTATGAACAGAACTCCGTGTTGCAGCTTTCAGGATGTCCCTGGTAGGGACCCCTCTGAGAAAGGCTGCAGAGGTTGAAGTTGCCCTAGTGGAATGTGTTCTGACCCCCTGTGGGGGTGGTTTCCCATGGTATTTGTAACAGAAATGGATACAGTGTGCTATCCATTTGGAAATGGTTTGTTTTGATATGGCCTTGCCCTCTGCCCCTGGTGCAAAGCTGACTAGTAACTGGTCAGATTTCCTAAAGGGCTTAGACCTATCCAGGTAGAATCTGAGCTGTCTGTGCACATATAAAGAGTGCAGGATCCTTTCCCCCTTATTTTGATGTTTAGGGAAAAAGGTGGGCAAATGAATAGATTGGTTGAGAGCCACACTGGACACCACTTTAGGCATGAAAGTTGGGTTAGTCCTGAGGGAGACCCTGTCAGCATGAAAAATGATGAAGGGTTCCACAGCCATAAGTGCTTGTAGCTCAGACACTCTTCTAGCTGAACTGATGGCCAGAAGCAAGGCTGTTTTCCAAGATAGTAATTTTAACTCTGCTGAAGCTGCAGGCTCAAAGGGGGGTAGCGTGAGCTTCTCCAACACAAAGTTAAGGTCCCAAGCAGGGGTAGGGGCTCTTCTTGGTGGCCATAAGTTGTTAGGCCCTCTAAGGAACTGCTTGATGAGAGGGTGTGAAAAGAGAGGTGGCTCAGTGCTGCAATGTGCAGAGATGGCAGAGTTATGGATTTTAATGGAAGAGAAGGATAGGCCCCTGTGGAGTAGGTCTGCTAGGTAATCCAGGATGAGAGGTAAAGAGGGTTGTGCTGGGTCAGCTGCTTTAGTCTGGATCCAGGAACAATACCTTTTTCACTTGTCAGCATAGGATTTTCTAGTGCTGGGTCATCTGGCTTCACAAATAACATCCAGGACCTGCTTGCTTAGGCTGGCCACTGGAGAAGAAGTCAAGGACTAAGCCAGGCGGCCAGGTTCAGGGTCTGCAATTGTGGATGCAAGAATTCTCCCTCCTGCTGAGTCAAGAGAGTTGGAATCTGAGGGAGGTGCCAAGGAGGCAACGGTGACAGACTGTGCAGTAGTGGGTACCAGTGTTGGCGTGGTCAGTCTGGGGTAATCAGGATTGCCCTTGGTCTTTCCTCCCTTATTTTGAGTAATACTCTTGTAAGAAGAGGTAGAGGGGGAAATGCATAGATTGAGAGGTTTACCCATTGGAAGGATAGGGCATCCACTTTCCAGGCCTCGCTGTGAGGTTCTCTGGTGCAGAATTTGCTGAGCTGGTGGTTGTTGGGGAAGTCAAATAGGTCCACCTTCGAGGTACCCCCTTTCTGGGTCACAAGGCTGAAGGTGTTGTGGTTTAATTGCCATTTGTGTGGGTCTAGAAGATTTCTGCTTAAGTTGTCTGCCAGATAGCTGTGGTTGCCTGGCAGGAATTGTGCTAGGTGAATATGCATGGCTGAGGCCATGTTCCAAAGGGTCATGGCTAGCCTGCAAAGTGGGTAAGAGTGGGTTCCACCCTGCTTGTTGATGTACCACATCACTGTGGTGTTGTCAGTTTTGATTAGTAGAGGCCCCGTAGAGAGGAGGGGATCTGAAAGCTGTCAGAGCATGCTGAACAGCTAGCATCTCTTTTTGGATGATGTGCAGATGAACTTGATTTGGGCTCCAGTGGCCCTGAATGCACCTGCCGTCCAGGTGTGCACCCCAGGCATAGTCTGATGCATCTGTGGTCAGGGTCTGGGCAGTGTGGGGTTGTGAGAAGGGAAGTCCCTTGTTGTGGTTGCATGCTGCTGCCCACCAAAGGAAATCTTTCCTTAGACAAGGTATCATAGGTATAACAGTTTCCAGGTCCTGAGAATGTTGACACCAAAGGCTTTTTAAGTACCACTGAAGTTTCCTCATATGCAGTCCGGCATATGGAATTAGTAGAATGCAGGAGGCCATGAACCCTAGAGCTTGCAGGATTTTCCTTGTGGATAACTGGGTTCTGGTGGCCAGTTGAGAGAAGTAGCCTGTCAGGTAGGCTTGTTTTTCTGGAGTAAGGAATGCCATCTGGGATGCTGTGTCCAGGCTTGCTCCCAGGAATACAATTTTTTGACTGGGGACTAGTTTGGATTTCTTTTCGTTTATAGTGTACCCCAGTGGGGTTAGTAGGTCCTTTACAGATGTCAGGTGCTGCAACAGCTTTTCCTGACAGTCTGCCTGAATCAGGCAGTCGTCCAAGTAGGGGTAAATTTAAATATTTCTTTGTCTGCAAAAAGTAATGGCTGGAGCCAAGCATTTTGTGAAAACTCTGGGAGCAGCGGATAAGCCAAATGGAAGTGCAGAGAACTGATAATGCATAGATCCTGCCCTGAAATGTAGATATTTCCTGCAAGAGTCTCTAACTGGGATGTGCAGATAGGCCTCTTTTAGGTCTAGTGTGGCTAACCAGGCATCTTTGGACAACATAGGGAGAAGCTGCTGTAGGGTGAGCATTTTGAATTTTGGTACCACCAGGAAGGTATTTAGAATGGATAGATCTAAGATTGGGTGCCAGTTGCCCTCTTTCCTGGGTACTAGGAAATGTCTGGAATAGAAACCTTGGCCAATCTGTTCTGCAGGAACAGGTTGAATAGTCCTCATGGAGAGCAGGGAATGAACTTGGTTTTGTGGGCAACTGGTTTGGAGGAAGGTCTTTTGGGGTTGGCAGCATGTGGAAATAAAATTTGTACTCCTGTGACACAATGTTGAGGTCCCATCGATCGTTGGTGATAGAGGCCCAGTTTTTTGCATGGGAAGCAATTTTCCCTCCTAGGGGCACAAGCAGATGGGCAGAGGTGAGAGGAGGAGTTGAGAAGTCATTGTGAATTCTTTCCACAAGGGGGTGGCTTAGCACTCCCTGTTTTAGAAGTGGAGGTACTCCATTGCTTAGATCTCTGCATACCCTGAGACTGCTGTCTGAGGGGTCTGTTTCCCCTAGGTCTAGTCTGAGGCAGCCTTAAGGGGACTGGAAAGGACCAATGTTTTGAGGGGCAATGCCTACTGAATCTTGGAGGCTGGACTTGCAAAAAGTCTTTAATGGTCTGCATAGACTTAGCTTTTTCTTCCATCTTTTTTAAAACCTCTTCTGCTTTGGTGCCAAACAGATTGTCTTTGTTCAGTGGTACGTCTAATAATTTTGATTTGACATGGTCTGGCAAGGTCTGTTCCTTAAGCCAAGCATGCCTTCTAAGTACAGAACCTGTGACTGCTGCCCTGCAGGATGCTTCTAGGGCGTCAAACCCACATTGCTGGGTATGCTTACTAACTTGGCTTGCAGAATGCATAAGCTCCTGTAATTCTTTATATTCTGCACAGTCAGGGAAGGTAGATAATTTTTGTTTAATAAGTTCCATAGTATGTTGCTGGTATTTCAGCATGTGGAACTGACAATTTCATGCTCTAATGCCAAGAGTTGCAGAGATGTATACTTTTTTATCCCATCTGTCTAAAGCTCGGGAATCCCTGTCTGAAGGGGTGGGATTCTTAGCAGTGGTTGCTTTTACTCCTTTAAGCCCCTGGGAGATAACACCTCTGGGTCAGCCGTAGGATTTCTGAAAATAAATATGTGCAAGTCAGTGATTCTGTAGTACCTGTCAGGTTTCCTGGGAGCAGGAGGTAGAGTATCAGGAGTTAGACTGGATTCCATAAAAACGTCATCCACAATATTCAGAGCAGGAGGAATAGCTAAGGGTCTGTGCTGTGGTAAATCTAAAAATTCCCTGAGTCTCTTTTTGGACTGAGGATAATCCTGGCATTCCCAATGGAAATGCTCTCTCAAAGTATGTAGGGTTTCACCAAAAGAAAAATTTTCTGGAGGAGAGGCAGAAGGAATGGATTCCTCTGCATGTGAATCCTCATAAGCAGATAAGGGCATGTCTTCATAATCAGAAACCTCAGAGTCTTTGGACTCTTGGCCAGATAAAGCTGCTGGGGACAAGTCTCTTTTCCTTTTAGCAGGGGTAGGCTGGCTTCCCCTAATCAGCATGATAAGGTCTTCCACCATTTTAAGCATCTGAGACTGAGGCATGGAAGCAGGCGCTTGAGGTTGGGTCGTCAGTTTTTTAGGCGTAGTTCGTACTCTGGGCCTTAGAAACTCGGTAGTTTTAGAAAGAACTGAAGATGCAAAAGAAGTAATCGGTTTGTGATGAATATTGGTAGCGCGAAGAACTTCCTCAGAAGCCGGTGCCTGCACAGCGGCTCCAGACCCATCCAAGGTAGGGACATCCGCAGGTTCCATAGTCAAAGAAGAATCTTGCAGCATACCGGACTCCGAAAGGGTCTCAGTAGTGGAATACGAATCCACAGAAGCAGGCATCAGGGGCTGCGAAAGCACCTCACTGAGTACCGGCGAACTAGCAACTAGCTTAACGGAAGCGTCGTCAGCAGTTTTGGACCCATGCGGTCTGTTTCTGTCTTTATCCTTACAATTTTTTCGGAAGATCGGTAGTCCAAAGTCATTTTGGAATATCGAGATCGAGAGCGAAAGTATTTAGCTACGATAAGGGCCCGATGACATTTAGTTCTGGTGTTGAACAAAGCACAAAACCGACAGCGAGGGACATCGTGGTCTGGGCCTAAACAGGTGACGCAGTACGAATGGAAATCTTGGTGTGGTATTTGCTTTCCACAGGCGAGACAATTGTTAACTTTTTCAGACATCGGTTAGAGCAAGAAAAAAGGATCTCCAATGGGGTACTTAGCTTTAGAAGACTTCAACTTCAATTTCGGAAATGAAAACTCAGGTAGCAGCCGACCGGCAACTGCTTCTGCTTCGGGCTCCTTGGCAAGAAAGACTGATGTAATGGCGTCAGCTGCCTGTTTTTATACCCCTGACGATCTGACATCAGTCCTGGAGCAACAGCAACCGTCGCAGAAATACTAAGCCTCTGGTATTCGGGCTGACTGAGGGCTACCCCTGGCAGGATAAACCAAGTGTGATGACTGCAACAATGAAACACGAAGAACATCTGAGTAGGACATGTAACCTAGAGGTCTGAGGAACATCCTTGCAGAATGAGACTTTACCTTGGAGAGTTTCAGAAAACTATCCATTACCTGTTAAACCCTGTCCTGAAGAAGAGAAATCCTGCAAGCAGCAGTGTCTAGAACAGGTCCAAGAAAGTGATGTCTGGAATAGCTCCCAGACATGTCTTGGCACACATCTAACTTCCCTGATTAAAGGTGATACATACTGTAGAATGAAGCGATTTTAAAATTTGTATCTACTGTCTAATACATTGTGACCAAATCTGTGAAACTTGCAACTACAACCCAGTTTAAACTATCACAAACCCTCTCCCATTTTCATCTCTATGGCAATGAGCTTCCAAGAAGAATGCAAGTTTCTGAGCTATTCATGTATATATGCTGCTGTCTTGCCATAGAGTCTAGCTTAGTTATTAAACCTTTTGAACTATTTAACATGCTGAGCTTTTACATCAACATATAGTACCTGCTGCCCTGATAAGAACTGAAAAAAGTTTCCAACGATTTGCAGAGTTAAGCAATTTTAAAAGAGAAGTGAGTAAAAGACAAACATCAGAAGTCTAAGTACTCCAAAAACATCTAATGCCAAAATCCAGTTCTGGAAAGGTATGCTTTAAATACCAGAATAGTTTTTTTCTTGCATGGCACAGACCTACTATTTAATGAAAGGTCTTTTGAGTCCTGGAAAACTCAGTAAAATGACTATGACAACTATTAAGTTCATTACAAAATAATAATTGCAAATCTAGTGAGCCAGTCCAGAATTTAAAATTCAGTTTCATATCAAAGCGATTACTGAATAAAAAAAAAATATTGAATACATGACCAAGTAAATGACTTATATGGCTGAAATGTCATAGTATACATTGAGAGATACCAATGAATTGTATAATATTAATGATAAACAAGTGCAAAGAAGGCCATTATCAGAATATTATTTAACTCATGAAAATGTATTAAATATTACTTTAACAGTGGAAACAGCAAATTTTTATTTATTTATTTTTATTTTACATTTGTTGACCGGGCTAGTCTAGCTGGATATATTTCCATTTTCAGTAGAGGCCCGGGGAGAAAAACTCCACATAGAACATAACAATGAGACATATAATTGATAAACACATAGAATAAAAGTACAACAAACATGAGTAATAAAACAAATTTAAAATTGGTAATAAAAAAACTTGGTGATAAACTTAAAATTAACAAAAAATAGGGCACACCATCAATAGAAGTCCTGACTAGAGATAGGACAGTTTCCAGGCTTCTTGCTATTTACAAACATTCTATACCATAAGGCTCCTACTACAATAAGAGAAAAAAAAATGCAGGTGGGTGGAGAAGAAGGAGGAAAAAAAGTAATGTAAGAAGAGAGGGAAAAGACAGAAGTCAAGAGGTGAGAGGAAAAGAAAGACAAACAAGGGGATATGGGAGAGAAAAGGTTAGAGCATAGAGTGAATTCAAGGGAATGGAAGAGGTATATGGTAGGTAGTAAGTACAAGGTAGGGTTAAAGGTCAGGAGAGGGGGGAGACTACTATGGATTAAATAAAAATGTGCAAAATGTAAAAGCTGCTGTAAATAAGTTGAAACCAAGTAAATCACCAGGGCCTGATGGTTACGTGGTGGAATTTTACAAGACTTTCAAGAAACAGTTAGCTCCTATACTACTGAAAGTATACAGATACATAATAAAGTATGGTACCAAAGACCTGTATATCAATAACTCAAAAACTGTATTTATATCAAAACCCAAATCTGATGCATCAAACCCAAATAACTACAGGCCGATAGCACTCATAAATATTGATATTAAAATTCTTTCTACAATACTAGCTAGTAGAATCAAACAAATTCTACCTCACATTATATCTTCTGCGCTTTATGAACAACAGACAAATATATCACAACACACTTACTATTGATTCAATCATTAGTTTAAAAGTGAATGATAAATGCCCTAGCTATGCACTGTCAGTAGATGCAACCAAAGCTTTTGATAGAGTATATTTTGATTTTTTATTAAATATACTCAAGAAAGTTAGTATTCCTGAGGACTATATAAACATGGTTAGGGCTTTATACAAAAATGCCACAATAACACTATACATAAAAAGCAATCAAAGCCTATTCCAGTAGTGAACAGTACAAGGCAAGGATGCCCACTATCACCTTACCTGTTCAATATATACATAGAACCTCTGCTGCTTAAAATATCACAAAGAACTTACCACCATATTATGAATATTTCCAAAGTCCCAATAAAGTATACAACTTTTGTTGACGATCTTAACATTTATTCTGAATTCCCTAATACTGATTTGAATAAGATACTAAACTCCATTGAAAAATTCTCAAAAATATCTAATTATGCGATTAATCCTAATAAATCCATCATATTCCCTATGAATACTCTAGGACATAAGGAATTCTATTTCCCTGAAACTGAAATTAAAGTCAATTATAATCTCAAATATCTGGGTATTATGTTCACTCACCCCCAATCTGACATGACTAAAAACAACTTGTTTAAAACCTGGTCTAACATCACTGAAGACACTAAGAGATGGTTAAACCTCAATCTATATCCACTAGCTAAGCCAGCCATAGTTAAAATGAATATTCTTCCAATACTATTGTTTCATTTTAGTGCTATTAACCAAAATATACCAAAAATACTTCTCCAAACTTGAAACACTACTAGGAAAGTATATTTGGCATCCAAAAAGTACAAGTATAAAATACACCAAATTAACATTACCCAAACAAAAAGGGGGCCTAGGCCTACCTGAATTCCAAACATACTACAACATACTAAACGCTAGTCGAATTATATAAATAGCAAATTTTGAACCATCCAACAAAGCATGGTATCCACTATGGATTAAAATATATAACAATCATCTAATCTCATGCAATTTAAACTCTAGAGCAGTACCCTTTCTAAATTCTAAGACTTTAAAGCATTTTAAGGTTCATCCCATAATAATAAGAAACACAGTAATATTTCAAAAGCTGGTAGCCTCCCTAAATCTTAAAGACACTTTGGTATTGGGGCAGCCAGTACACCTTAATCCTAATATTAAATTAAACAATACTATATTAAACCTGAATCAGTATCCAAAAATTAAAAATATCACTGCATGGGACCTATACCAGATCAAAAGTTTCTCAGTTGACAATATTAGACAAAAATTTGAAGTAAATAAAAGCTATAATACCACAATCAACCAATTAATATACCTGATCAACACAATTACTATGAATGTCAAAATAGAAAACCAGGACATGCAGGTATATCAACAAATTATTAACCTGCTACTGTCGAGATCTAAAATGTTATCAAATACATATAGATTAATAACAAAAATTAGATATCAAGATGCAATTCTATATTCCAAATTTTGGGAAGAGAAAAATAATAAGATAACCGATGAACAAAAATCTGATGCTGTTGAACTTACTTTGAAATTAACTCCCCTTAAAAAACTAATTTATACCCAAATTATGATCAATAACAATGCGTATCACACACTACATTTTCTTAGCAAAATGAATCCCTCCCACTCCCCTTATTGTACCATATGCCAAAACAGTGTTGCTGACACCCTTCATATTTTTAGAGCTGTAAAAATGTTTACAAGCTGTGGTGTTCGCTAAGAACCAAGTTAGAAAAAAGGGATACACCAAATCTACCCTGTCATGGGAAATGGCAATTTTACATACATTCCCTTCTAATTTCTCATATGGAAATAGACACATCATAGTCACATTGTGTGCAATGATCAAATCATATATAGCCCAAACCTGGTTAGACAGAAGTAAAATCACATGGGAAGAATTTAAAGGAATGGCTATAAAATACTTATTAGCCAGCAAATTAATTACAAGAAGCCAAAAAAAACTATCTTACTATCAGAAACATTGGAAAATGCTTTTAGAAATCCTAGGACAAAATTGATTTATGACCAAGGGACTTAACCATCAATATTACTTTACATAATTAAGGGAAACTAAAGGCAATTATTACAGAAATACCCACAATAACAGTGTACAGGTCATGGCAAACACATATAAGATGAACATTAAGGTGACATTAATGTATATATTGTACATAGTTAGTGCAAGACAGAATGTTTATTTAGGTAGACTAGAATATCTGGTTGCAATGTTTTAATGTCACATTTTCAATACGTTGTATGTAAATGTCTGTTTTACAGCTCGTTAACAGCAGCTTGATTATTAGACAATTCTGTATAATTGTTACCCTAACATTGATGATTTATGTTATGTATATCGTATTTGGACGACTGAAACTTGATATTCCAAGTAGCTTGTATGTATATTTTCTGTGTCATTCTTTTCTTGCATTTAAACAGAAGTGAAATGCAATAAAAATTATATTTGAAAAAAAAAATGTGCAAAATGTAAAAGTAGGCAAGCGTGAATATGGTATGGCCCCAAGAGTAAGGGCTGCGGCAAATCTAATGCATTTTACAGGTGCCTTGGAGAAAGTACAGTTGTGTACCTACCATAAATGTAGATGTTTGAGTGTATTCACTATTGCAGTCATTACACTTGGGTTATCCTGCTGGCAGGCTACCCACAGATGGCCTGAATTCCAAAGTCCTGGTCCAGCGTCGGTTGCTGTCGCCTCTTCCCCGACATCAGTGCACCAGGGGTATAAAAGATGCAGCCGACGCCATTTTCTTCAGTTTTTTCTTGCCCCAGATGTCAGGTGCCCCCAAAAGGGTAGGCTAAAAAAAACATTGCTTATAAAAGCATGCACTAAAATAAACAATACCTTTATCTACAAGCAAATACACCACATAGGTTGTATAGGATAGAGAAGTACAGATAAGTCCCAGCAAAGACAGGGGGATGGTGGGTGGGTAACCTGGACTGCAACAGTGAATACACTCGAACATCTACATTTATGGTAGACACACAACTGTACTATGTTCATCGTGTTTCACTGTTGCAGTCATTACACTTGGGTTGAATCCCAAAGCTGAGGTTGGGTGTCTGGGTCTAAATAGAATTAGGAGTGGCTATAAGGCCCTGCAGAACTGCAGTGGCAAAGCCTGCTCTGGATTTAGAGAAAAGAGGTAAGTGGTAGTGCTTAGTAAAAGTGTGCACTGAAGTCCAAGTTGCAGCCTCCAAAATATCCTTGGTTGGTACTCCTCTGAGGAAGGCTGCTGAGGTGGCTGCTGCCCTGGTAGAATGTGGTCTAATGCCCTTAGGCACTGACTTGCCATGTTGTGAATAGCAGAAACGAATGCAGTGTCCTATCCATTTTGAAATAGTCTGCTTTGAGATAGCCTTTCCTTGTGATCCTGCAGCATATGCCACTAAATGTTGCTCAGTTTTTCTGAAAGCTTTAGTTTTGTCCAAGTAGAAGCATAGCTGTCTGTGTATGTCCAAAGAATGCAGAAGTCTCTCCCCTTTATTCTGTGGGTTTGGGAAAAAAGTAGGCAAATGAATGGTTTGGTTAAGAGCCACACTGGACACCACCTTAGGCATAAATGTTGGGTTTGTCCTTAGAGAAACCCTGTCCGGATGGAAGATAATAAAAGGTTCCACAGCCATTAACACCTGCAACTCTGAGACTCTTCTTGCTGAAGTTATTGCTAGGAGCAGAGCTGTTTTCCATGATAAGAATTTTATTTCAGCTGTATTGGCTGGCTCAAAAGGAGGCTGTGTGAGTTTTTCCAAGGCAAAATTTAGGTCCCATGCAGGTATTGGTGCTCTCCTTGGAGGTCTTATATTTTTGGCCCCCCCTGAGGAACTGCCTAAGCAATGGATGTGAAAAAATAGGTGGGTCTGTATTGTAATGAGCTGAAATGGCAGAGGCATGGATCTTAATTGATGAGAAGGATAGGCCTTTGTCCAGCATCTCAATTAGATATTGTAAAATCTGAGGTATATTTGGGACAAGCATGTCAATTCCTTGTGCCCTGTTCCAAGCACAGAATCTCTTCCATTTTTCTACATATGATTTTCTGGTGCTGGGCCTCCTGGCCTCCAAAATAGCATCCATAACCGCTTTAGAGAGAGGTGTATTCTGAATGGTTACACTATCCGCCATGCAGCTAGATTTAGGGTTCTGAGTTGGCTGTGCAGGATCTGATTGTTTTGTTGGGTCAGTAAATGAGTAATTTGAGGCAATGTCCAGGCTGGGCCTTGGGACAAGCTCCTTAGGATTGGGTACCAGTGTTGGCGTGGCCAGTCTGGGGCAATTAGTATCATTTGTGGCTTCTCTTGTCTGACCTTTAGGAGTACCTTGGGGAGGAGAGGCAGTGGAGGAAAGGCATATACTGTAAGGTTGTTCCAGCTGAATGACAAGGCATCCACTTTCCATGCTTGTTTGTGATAAGTCCTTGTGCAGAATCTCTGAAGTTGGCAGTTGTGAGGGGAGGCAAAAAGATCTATGTCTGGGCATCCCCATTTCCTTGTTATCATGCTGAAGATTTGTGGATCTAGTTTCCACTCATGAGGATCCATGAGGTTTCTGCTTAGTTCGTCTGCCAGAGCATTTGTTTTTCCTGGCAAGAATTGTGCTAGCAGGTGTACTTGGTAGGTCAATGCTGTGTTCCACAAAATCATGGTTTGTCTGCAGAGGGGGTAGGAATGTGTGCCCCCCTGCTTGTTTATGTACCACATAACTGTGGTGTTGTCCATCTTTATCAGCAGCTGTCCTGGATGAAGTAGGTCCTTGAAGGCTGTCAGGGCATTTTGTACTGCTAGCATCTCTTTTTGATTGATGTGAAGATGCCTTTAGTTTGGGGGCTATGTGCTCTGAATACATTTTCCTGCCATGTGGGCCCCCCAGGCATAATCTGACGCATCTGTTGTTAGTGTTTGCCTGGCTGTGGGTAAAGTGAATGGTTGTCCCTTGTTGTGGTGACAGGCCTGTGCCCACCATCAAAACTCCTGTTGCAGGCAGGGAATGAGTGAAATTAATGATTCCAGGCTGTTGCAATGTTGAGTCCAAACACTTTTTAGATACCACTGTAGTTTCCTCATATGCAGTCTTGCATATGGAATTAGCAGAATGCAGGAGGCCATGTACCCCAGAGCCTGCAGAATTTTTCTTGCAGATAACTGGGTCTTTGTTGCCATGCTTTTGAAGTAAGAAGTCAGTTGTCTTTGTTTGTCTGGCATGAGATAAGCCATCTGGGCAGTTGTATTTAAGCTTGCACTGAGGAATATTATCTCTTGAGAGGGTACTAGTTTTGATTTCTTTTCGTTTACTGTGTACCCTAGGCAAATTAGTAATCTTTTTACAAACGCCAGATGCTTTAATAGAATGCCTTTGGTCTCTGCTTGAATAAGGCAGTCGTCCAAATAGGGATACATTTGAATTCCTCTTTGTCTGCAAAATGCAATTACTGGTGCCAGGCATTTTGTGAAGACCCTGGGTGCAGAAGATAAGCCAAAGGGCAGTGCAGACAATTGGTAGTGCATTGAGCCAGCTATGAATCTGAGGTATCTTCTGCAAGACTGTCTGATTGGGACATGCAGGTATGCCTCTTTGAGGTCCAAAGTTACAAGCCAAGCATTCTTGCCCAGCATGGGCAGAAGCTGTTGTAGAGTCAACATTTTGAATTTCGGAACGTCCAGAAAAGTATTTAGAATAGACAGGTCCAGAATTGGTCTCCATGCTTTGTCCTTTCTTGGTACTAAGAAAAGTCTTGAGTAAAATCCTTGTCCGTGCTGCTGTTGTGGCACTGGCTAAATGGCCTCATGTCCATGAAAGATGAAACTTGTTTTTGTGCCTCTGCCCATTGATTGTGTGGCAGGTCTGGCATACCTTTTGCCTTTGGAAGGGTGTGAAAGTGGAACCTGTAGCCCTGAGAGACTATATTTAGAACCCATTTGTCCTGCGTGATCGTGTGCCAATTTTGTGAAAAAAGTGCTAGCTTTCCCCCTAAGGGTGCTGCCAACAGATAAGTGCTTGACATTGGCAGAGGGACGTCATTGGGACTGCTTCCTATATGGCTGTGATTTGTCTTCTCTGCTTTTGGAGGTAGAAGCACCCCATTGTTTGGGCCTGTATGAGCCCTGAGGCTGTTGTCTGCCTCTAGGGCATCTGTATCTGCCTCTTTGTGGCCTGTCTGACACGGGAAAGGACCAATTCTTAGAAGGCCATTTCCTGCTAAATCTGGGTGGCTATACCTGTAAGAAATCCTTCACTGTCTGCATAGATTTAGCTTTATCCTCCATTTTCTTCAACACCTCTTCTGCCTTAATACCAAACAAAGTATCATGCTGTAATGGAGCATCCAATAATTTTGCTTTAACATGATCAGGCAGAGTCTGTTCCTTTAACCAAGCATGCCTTCTAATAACAGAACCTGTTACAGCGGCCCTGCAAGAGGCCTCCAGCGAATCATAACAACATTGCAAAGTATGTTTTCCCACTTGTTCAGCTGCATGCAATAAATCCTGCAATTTCTTGTTCTCAGAGCATTCAGAATTTGTCAACATTTTCGGTTTTAACAGAGACATTAAGTATTGCTGATATTTAAGCATATGAAACTGACAATTTAAAGCCCTTACAGCCAAGGTAGCAGAAGTGTAAACTTTTTTCCCCCATCTGTCCAGTGCCCTAGAATCTCTATCTGAGGGGACAGGGTTTTTTGCAGTAGCAGCCTTGACCCCTTTGGGACCCTGAGAAATAGTTTCTGGGTCAGCAGCAGGGTTTTGATATAGAAATTTATGAGAATCTGGAACCCTGTAGTATCTGTCTGGCTTAACAGGTGCAGGAGGTAAAGAGTTGGGAGACAGGCCAGACTCTGAAAATACATCATCTACAATGTCTAGAACAGGTGGAATAGCAAGAGGTCTATGCTGAGGTAGTAGAAGAAAGCCGCTACGCCTTTTCTTAGAATCCGAATAATCTTGGCTCTCCCAGTGGAAATGCTCCCTCATGGTATGCAGGGTTTCCCCAAACGAGTAATCCTCAGGAGGAGAAGCTGAAGGAATAGATTCTTCAGCATCAGAATCCTCATAGGGAGGAATAGAGTATCCCTGTTCTGAACAGGAGTCAGAGGAAATGGAAACCTGATCAGAGGAATCATATTCAGTATCTTGCCTAGGCCTTTTATCAGGAGGGGGATGAGAACCCCTGATCAAAGTAATTAGGTCTTCGGCCATTTTGAGCATCTGTTTCTTAGGCATGGAAGTCTGTCCTGGAGAATGCTGTACTTGTTTCCTTGTCTTTAAAACTGTTTTAGTCTTTGTCTTGGATGCTGAAGTTGGCTTGATATAAAGCTGTGTAGGTCTGAAAACACCCTCAGAAGCCGATGCCTGCTCAGTAGCTCCAGACCCATCTGAGGGATTAGTTTCCGAAGGCACAATACCTTGAGTATCCAGAGGCCTAGCTGTCTCCACGTGGGAGTCGGAGGTGGCCTGTGGCTTTGAGGTAGCGGGTGTCAGGGGCTGCGAAAGCACCTCACTGAGAACCGGCAAACCAGCGACTGGCCTAGAAGAGGCTTCGTCGTTGGTTTTGGACCTCGGATGCCTGTCCTTTTCTTTTTCCTTGCACTTTTTATGAATTCCGGTCATCGGTTGTTCCGATGGCATTACATAGTTAAACCTTCGGCCAAAGTAAGCAAAATCGTACCTACGCTTAATAGTGCATTGGTTAAATCTAGCACAAAACTGACAACTAGCTACGTTGTGGTCAGGGCCTAGGCAAGGAATACAGTAAGAATGAAAATCCTTATGAGGTATTTGCTTCCCACAAGAAATACAATTGTTAACTTTTTCTGACATCAGTCTGGAGCAAGAAAAAAGTTTCCCCAATGGGGTACTTAGCTTTATAGAAGACTTCGGATCTGAAATTCAATTTCGAAAATCTCAGGAGTCAGCCGACTGGCACTTGCGAACTGCTTTTGCTTCAGGCACCGCGCGGCAAGAAAGACTGAAGAAAATGGCGTCGGCTGCATCTTTTATACCCCTGGCGCACTGACATCAGGGAAGAGGCGACAGCAACCGATGCCGGACCAGGACTTTGGAATTCTGGCCGACTGTGGGTAGCCTGCCAGCAGGATAACCCAAGTGTAATGACTGCAACAGTGAAACACGATGAACATCCATGTTCTCAATGCAAGTTTAAGTAAAAAAATCACATTGAACAATGCAGTAACCTGTAGGAATAAGAAAAGTAAACCTTTTATAAAAGGATACCTGAAAGATCTGAAATGAAGTTTACTGCTGAATTCTCACAAAATGAATGATGAATGCCTATGCACTGCATACAAATGCAAAGTGTTAATCCTTTAAAATAAGGCTAGGAGAGAAGCCTCTAAACGTTAAGCACATACTGAATGTCCTGTCATATAATGAGTAAACTGAAATACACAAATTTGATTAACACAGCTTTGCAGCCAACTAATAAACCGAAAAGTACATAACAGAACACAAAAATATGAGCAGCCCATGTTGTGAAAGTCACTTAGGAACAAGAGGAAAATTTCTCTTGTTAATAGTGGAATTGTAAAAACAAGCTTGCTAGGTAGCAGCTGGCAGAACAAACTTAACTTGGACTGGACAGAAATAAGCACTTAAATTCTGAAAATGAAGGTCTTACAAAGTTTTTGTAATACATGAAGATGTATTCAGAGAAGAAATGGGCCTATTAAAAGGAACCACATCTAATACCCATGATCCAGCAGATACTGACTTTAGGCTTTTAGACCCTGATGCATTAAGCAGGTCAGCTAGCCCAGAAAAGGCTAAAGACTTGAGAGTACCACTCTTACAGGTCTCTGAAAATGCATCGGCGCATACAGATTAAAGCAAACATGGGACAGCCAAAAGTAGAATTTAGCCACAAGTTCAGGAATATGTCTTGAAAAGCTAGCCTAAAATAATCTAAACCAAAGTTTGTGCCATACTATTACAGAAGACGAGCTCAAAGTGTCAGAGATGGGTGTGTACTGTGGTTGTCCAGCGCTACAGTCCCTCTGTCACATCATGCAGTACAAGCAAACCTACTGCAGCAAGCTCAGCCTGGAATGTCATATTTATGGTGGCCTAGCATTAATCAGGGTGTGAGAGCGAAAATAAATGTGTGATGAATGTCAAGTAAAAAGCTGGCAACTGAGTGCACCATTATATCCAAGAGAATGGCATGAGAAGCCCGTGTGTATGAAAAATGTTTCTAGCCTTGACAAGAGATCAGTCAAAGTGGATGGAAGTTTACACCATGAATTCTGTCACTTCACATGCAGCCACCAAAAAACTAGGACAGTGTTTTAATATACACAGCACTGTGCGGTTGTGGCTTTATGCCAGCAGACAACAGGGTCTAAGCTGCAGAAGAAAAAATCTGTCTGTTGTTCTGCTGCTCTTCCTGTTAATCAGAACTGCATTGTGCAGGGCCACAGCTCAGAGCGAAACAAAGTAGACCAGACAATCAAAGCCAAATCCACTTATGCAGGTATGTTGCAGTGCATGTAGCCTTAGACAGGGCATTCAATGCATCCAAAAGGCAGCAGGACAACTAAGAAGCCAGCAGGGTTGTGAAGAAAAAAGGAAAGGAATGAATCCTCACTGATTCCAGGTCCAGAGAGGGCATCCAAGTCTACCAGCCCTGACCCAATAATGAGGGATGAAGCCAGGACAAACAGAAGGCATAATTAAGGGCTCTAAGCCCCAACGAAAGCCAAGAGTAGACAGTTCTGCCTAACCTATCCACTTACAAGCTGTACTGTCCAGTGATTGAAAGGCAGAACATTTAGGACTCTGGAGAAGCCAAAGGCCTCTCAAGCCTCACCAGACATTAGTCTGTACAACTTAATTTATTTGTTTATCCTTTGTTGACAGGGTTTGTCCCCTTAGGTTGGTAGCCTCTTTTCAGGGGAGACCTGAGGTGGTATTTATACTGCTAGGGGAAGTTAGATAAACATATCACTCAAGTCTTCCAGGCAGCAGTAAAACATATTGGCCTCCTCCTCTTTTTCTTCAAGCAGGTTCCAGAGAGTGGTGGTGGCTTCTGGCATTCAAAATTACATACTCCAAGAGTGACTTCTGAAGAGGGACAACTGGTAGACCAAGGGGTGCATGCCCCAGGAAACCCTGGGAAAAGGAACCAATCATCAAGTAAGGAGCCAGGGAACTGCAAAGATGCAGGGCATTGTCACCATCAAGGATGGAAGCTTCTTCTCTAACCCTCAAGAGCAACCCGACGTGGAAAGAACCTCACATTCTACTCCTGCTTCAATGGTGTGACATGGAAAGAACCTCACATTCTACTCCTGCTTCAATGGTGTGGTCCTGTTGTGGCTCGTGTGAGCCTTGTGAAAAGTCCAGGACTGACGTAAGTATGGCATTGAGCTGACAAGAGCCTGCTCAAGGCTGTGAACATCTGAAGGAGGTTGTATGATGAGGAAAGGCTTGTGCAGAATTTGGCACATGCCTCAAAGCAAGATTCCTAAAGGAATATTCCACACCCCTCTCAAGTTCTCCACTGACCATTTGCTCCTGAACCACACACCCCAGAGTGGGATCATCCTGTGATGTCCCTTCAACCTTGGTTGAAAATCCACAATGGCTGAAGGGAAGCCATAGAAGACTAAGCCTCGGACCTTAATATCCATGAAAAGTCACAACTGGATGACTACAGGGCCACTCTCCATGATCAAACTTGGTGGCAAAGGGACCACGCAGATCAGATGAAAGAAGGTAGCATGAACATCAAAGGATGTTTCCCTGGGTTGGAAGACAGGGGTTTGCCTTTTCTTAGAATTCAAATCTCTCAAAGAACTGGGTAAGTGAAATAGGACTGAATCCCTGCTAACAGAGGATAATCCACTGGAAGGCTGCAGATTTGCCACTCAGTTCTCATAGTGAAACCTGAAGAATCAAACATCAGTGAGTGAATCAACAAAGGCACTCTCTTGATCATCATCATCATCCCCTTTTTCCCATTTACATGGGGTCGGGGTATCGTATTAACTGTCGCCAACTCTCTCGATTCAGTGCCACTCTCCTGCCTTCTTCAACACTCATGCCTGACTGTCGCAGATCTTCTTTCACTCTCTTGATGAACCCTTGAAAAAAAACTCTTTCTGCTACCAAAACGTCTGCTGACAGGAAAAAGCAGGAATACAAACATTTTCAAAACAAAAAATGGCAGCTAGTACAGAAACTTTAAGTGACTACAGCAAGGAAGGTTAACTCCCACTCTCACACATACAAGTATGCATTCCTGCAGCTATGGTTCAGTCCAGTTCCTAGAGTACCTAACATCAGATACAGGAATGTCCTGAACAAGTAACAATTTGAAGATCTTTTGTTCCTAACCAAATTTCACCTGTTGTCTATCATGAAATCTTAACAGAAGAGATATTATAGATGCTCTTCATGTTTCACTGTTGCAGTCATCACCTGTGGGTTATCCCTGCTGTGGTAGCCCTCTGCCAGCCCGAATACCAGAGTCAATGTTTTTGTGCACCAGCTGCTGTCACCTGTAGTCTGACATCAAGTCATCAGTACTATAAAGCAAGGCAGCCAACATCATTACATCAGTCTTTCTTGCTGTGGAGCCCGTAGCAGAAGCAGTTCACACGGGTGCTGGTTGGTCGCTACCAGAAGTTGAATTTCCGCAGAAAACATCTAAAGCTAAGTACCCTGTTGGGGACTCTTTTTTTCTTGCTCTAACCGAAGTCCGAAAAAGTTAACAATTGTCTAGCCTGTGAAAAGCAGATCCCACACCGGGACTTTCATTCTTACTGCATCACGTTTTTAGGCCCAGACCACGATGTCCCTCATTGCTGGTTCTGTGCCTTCTTTAATGCGAGAACCATTCGCTGTAGAGCTCTTTCTGTAGACAATTATTTTCGTATTCCATCTTCGAATTTCGATATGGTGTCCATCAGCCAACAATCCGCCGATATTCTGAAAAAACGTAAAAACAGATACAGGCCACACAACGCTAAGCCTTCTGACAAGGCTACCGCTAAGCAAGTTGTCAGTTCTCCGGAATTCAGTGAGGCACTTTCGCCTGATGCCTGACTCGCTTTCTACGCAGGCGTCTGCCAAGACCCTTTCGGAGTCTGGTATGCTGCAGAAATCTACTTCATCTTCCAAGCATTTGGCTGTCTCTGCCTCTGTTGGGTCTGGACCCGCGACGCAGGCACCGGCTTCCGAGGAGACCATTCACACTACCGATTCTAGACAAAAACTGACGTCTTCTCTTCCAACTACCATTTATCAGAGACCGACGGATTTTCTCAGACCTCGAAGCCACGCCACTCCTAGGAAATCTGCTTCTAGCCACCATCTTGCTACTGCTACCCCACCCCAAGCTCAAATGCTTAAAATGATGGAGGATCTCATCTCCCTTATCCGAGGTACTCAAGCCCCCACTCCAAAAAGGAAAAGGGTTCCTTCTCCAGACATTATGACAGACCAAGAGTCTGAAGAATCTGATTATTCTGCCTTTGAAGAGGAACAACAGCCCTTAACTGTTTATGAGGATTCAGATGCAGAGGAATTTATCCCCTCTGCTTCCCCTCCAGAGGACCTCTCCTTCGGGGAAACCCTCCACTCCCTCAGGGAACATTTTCAATGGGAATCTCAGGAGCTACCCACAGTCAAAGTAATGACTTAGAGAGTTTCTGGACCTGGCCCAGTACACACCCTTGGCCATCCCACCTATTCTAGAAATGGTGGATGACATTTTCCTTGAATCCAGTTCAGCCCCTGATGCCCTGCTTCAGCTAAACCTGCAGGTACTACAGAGTACCAGATTCTCACAAATACCTGTACAGGAACCCTGCTGCAGACCCTGAGGGCATTACATAGGGACCCAAAGGAGCTAAGACTAGTTCTTCCAAGAAAAAAGACTCTAGACCTATGGACAGATGGGGTAAGAAAGTATGCACCTCTGCAACCTTAGCTATCAGAGCACTCAATTGTCAGTTCCATATGTTAAAATATCAACAACACACTTTGGAACAATTAAAACAGAAGACTGCTAACTCTCCTGATGGTGCCAACTCTAAAGAGCTGGCAGAATTACTACACTCTGCTTGTCAAGTGGCCAAGCACTCATTACAATGTGGATATGATGCCCTAGAAGCCTCTAGCAGGGCAGCAGTGACAGGATCTGTTATTAGAAGACATGCGTGGCTGAAGGAACAGCCTCTCCCTGATCATGTCAAGTCTAAATTTATTGATGCACCCCTAGATAAGGAACACCTGTTTGGAGAAAAAGGAGAAGGAGTGCTTAAAAAGATGGAAGACAAAGCAAAATCTATGCAAGCAGTAAAAGATTTCTTTCAAGTTCAACCTCCCAAATTCAGCAGGAATTTCCCCTGTAAGCACTGGGCCTTCCCTGCACCCAGCAGACCGAACTAAGCCCCGCAGGGACAGGACATCTAGGCCCCTATCCCAGGACCAACAAAAAAGCAAACAATGGACCACTTCTGCCTCTAAGGCAGGGAGTTATAAGCCAAGCTTCTATGGTAAGCACTCACAATGACTCTCCCTCCCCCCTCTGCCCTCCTTTCACTCATCAAAAACTAGGAGGAAGGCTCACCATCTTCAAGGACAATTGGGTCTCTAGAACCAAGGACCAATGGGTATTAAAAATAATTTCTCAGGGATACAGATTCTCCTACAGCGAACTCCCAATTCCAAGAGCGTACCCAGACCTCCCCCCAAACCAGTGGGCAGAGGCATTAAAACAGGTAAAAACTCTAATAACCCAGGGGGAAGTAGAACCTGTCCCTCCGGATCAAACAGGAAAAGGTTTTTACTCCAGACTATTCCTTGTTCCCAGAAAAGAGGGCACTTGGCACCCCATCCTGGATCTATCCAAAGTGAACACCTCCTTGGTGGTCCCCAGATTCAAAAAGCTAACCTTGCAGCAGCTCCTGCCTATGCTCACACAAAATGCCTGTCTGGTGACACTAGACCTAAAAGATGCCTACCTCCACATCCTCATCAGGGAATCGTGCAGAAAATTCCTGCACTTCAGAGCAGGCAATCAGCACTTTCAGTTCTCTGCGCTGCCCTTTGGCTAATCTACTACTCCCATAGTATTCATCAAATGCTTGGCCCTGGCTATAGTATTCTGCAGACAGAGAAATATACAGATTTACCCTTACCTGGATGACTGCCTCATTCAGGTGAACAACAAAGAAAAGTTACTCCAGGATCTTCTCTTTGTCAAAAAAATCCTAACTTCCTTAGGGTTCACTATCAACAAGAAAGAATCAAAGCAAAACCCTAGCAGGAAAATTGTTTACCTGGGAGCTGTACTAGACACAGCAATCCTAATGGCCTTCCTATTCCCAGAAAAGCAAAGCTTCCTGCCTCTTTACTTCACCCAGCCGGCTTCCAGAAGTCACCTTAGGAAGTTCCTGCAAGCCCTGGGATACATGGCATCTTGCATCCTTCTCATCCTTCTCACCAGGCTTCACATGAGAAAGCCTCAGTGGTACTTAAAGAACCTTTGGTGTCAGCACTCTCAGTTCCTACATCCTACTCTCCCACTGATCCCTTCGATAAGGGATGAATTTCTCTGGTGGGCAGAGGCCTGTGCCATGAACAAGGGTCTTCCTTTCATCTTCCACCCTTCTGGCCAGACCATTACCACCGATGCCTCAGACATAGCTTGGGGTGCTCACCTAGCAGGCAGGTGTACCCAAGGCCTTTGGAATGCCCAGTAACTTCACTTGCACATCAACCAGAAAGAAATGATGGCAGTGCAAAATGCTCTTACTTCCTTCCAACCCCATCTCCGGCCAGGGGTCCTCCTTATAAAAACAGACAACACCACAGTAATGTGGTACATCAACAAGCAGCGGGGGCACCCAATCTTACGCCCTGTGCAGGTTAGCCATGAGTCTGTGGCTTACAGCCACCTCCATGGGGCTACACCTAATTGCCCAATACTTACCAGGGATCAACAACACTCTGGCAGACCACCTAAGTAGAAACTTACTGGACCCCCATGAATGGCAGCTCCACAGAGAAATATTTCTGCAAATCACCCTGGAGTGGGGGACCCCAGAAGTGGTCCTATTTGCCTTGCACCTCAACCATCAGCTGCACAAGTTTTATACCAGGGAGTATCACCTCCTAGCATGGAAGGTGGATGCCTTGACCTTCCCCTGGAGCTCCCTCTTTGTGTACGCATACCCTCCTCTGCCCCTAATTCCCAATGTTCTGATCAAAATAAGAGAGGAGAGACCAAAGGTCATCCTCATTGGGCCAGATTGGCCCAGACAGCATTGGTACCCCTTACTACGCAGTCTGACCTTACAGCCCCCGAAGCTGCTTCCCCTAAGGTCAGACCTCTTGACACAGGAGAGGGGGAAGGCACTGCACCCAGACCTACAGACTCTCAAACTTTCAGCATGACTCATACACTAAAAGCTAACAAGAAATTACTGTTAAGCAAACAGGTCCTGGATATCATCACAGAGGCCAGAAGGCCCAGCACAAGAAAATCTTATGCAGGAAAATGAAAAAGATTCTGCTCCTGGAAACAATCAAAAGGGGGCAGTACCTCCCAACCTTCCATCCCTCTCATCTTGGGAGTACTTAGCAGAGTTGCTCAATAGTGGCCTCTCCTTCTTCTCTATTAAAATCCATGCCTCAGCCATCTCTGCCCATTATGATTCAGACCCACCCCTCTTCTCTCACCCTTTGATTAAGCAATTCCTCAGAGGGGCTTCTAATATCAGGCCTCCCAGAAGACCTCCTACTCCTCCCTGGGACCTGAATTATGTGTTAGAGAAACTATCCTTACCTCCTTTCGAACCTGCCGCTTCAACAGAACTGAAATACCTCTCCTGGAAGACTGCCTTCCTGCTAGCTTTCACCTCAGCCAGAAAGGTCTCAGATCTTCAAGCTCTCATGACTGTCTAGCCCTTCATAATTTTCCACGCAGACAGAGTCTCCCTGAGGACTAATCCCTCATTTATGCCCAAGGTGGTATCTGATGTGACCCTTAACCAGGCCATACATCTTCCCACCTTCTTTCCCAACCCTCAAAACAAGGGGGAAATAATTCTACACTCACTAGACGTGCACAGACGACTCAGATACTATCTGGACCACACTAAGTCATTCAGAAAAACTGACCAGCTTCTTGTAAGCTTTGCCCCAGGGGAAGACAGAAAGCCCATCTCCAAACAAACCATTTCCAAATAGATTTCACACTGTATCCATTTTGCTACAGACTGCATGGAAAACCCATCCCTAAGTCGATCCATACCCACTCCACTAGGGCAACCTTTACTTCCACTGCCTTCCTCAGAGGAGTACCTACTATGGATATATTGGAAGCGGCCACCTGGACCTCTGTACATACCTTTACAAAGCATTACCACCTACTTCTCTTTTCTAAGTCTAGAGCAGGGTTTGCTTCTGCAATTCTGCAGGGCCTCCTGACCCATACCTAGGACTCTACCTATCCTTCCACCCTTTACCTCAGCTTTGGGAATCCTCCCACAGGTGACGACTGCAACAGTGAAACATGAAGAACATAGTACAGTTGTGTACACTTACCATAACTGTAGATGTTCGAGTGTATTCACTGTTGCAGTCTTGGTTTCCCTCCCTCCATCCCCAATTTCACATCTTCCCCTAGAGGAACACATGCTTCCCTAGGTGGCTCTTAGCCACCAGGACCACTTCTTTCTTTTCCCTTGTGCTTCTGATGGGTTAGGGCAAGAAAAACTGATGTAATGACGTTGGCTGCCTTGCTTTACAGTACTGACAACCTGATGTCAGACTACAGGCGACAGCAGCCGGCGCACAAAAACATGGACTCTAGTATTCAGGCTGGCCAAGGGCTACCACAGCAGGGATAACCCACAGGTGATGACTGCAACAGTGAATACACTCGAACATCCACATTTATGGTAAGTGTACACAACTGTACTTTTCCTGTGGCTCTTCTGTGCTGGATGGACACTTATCCAGATGGCAAAAACAGAAAAACGCAGCTCCAGAGCACAGCAACATGTACAGTAGCAAAAGTTGACATAAAACTTGCTGTGTTACAAAAGGCAATTAAAGTACCAATGAACATGGCTTCCCTACCCCTGGGTGCATGTAAGTGCATGAGATCACAACTTTCTGAGGGCAGTTCTACTTGGGAAGTGCTCATTCCAATGAAAGTCACTGGTGGTGTAGTTTCTTTCAGTCAGCTGGCAGTCACTTAAAGTTTCTGTGCTTTTCAGTTTTCTCCACAGTTGTGCATCTGTGGAGTTAGCGTAGTTAAGTAAGGGGATGGAGTGCAAGGGGTCTGCTCTCCTTAAAACAAATGCTTTAAATCTTTTTTTTTTATCCTGTCAAGGATTCAGTCAGGTTGTTTCATCCAACTACAGCCTTGATAAAACATTACTTGATGATTCAGAGCAGAACTAATGAAACTATATTAAGGAAAATTGAAAAAGAACAGTCCTTCCATTATTTTGAAAGAGAAATATGGAAACTGAACTGTAGATGGAATAAAGAGGTTTTGTGTTAAGACAACTAAAAAAGGTCAGTCATTGAAAAGCACCACCCTTTGCTTCATTACATTTTTTTCTAAATGAAAACACCCATTTATGGTTACATACCTTTTTAAAATTAAATGACAATACTAGTTGCTTAATTTACTACTCCCTTATACAAATGCTGATATACACATGGTTTAGTTTATACCCCTCCATATTTTTATCTTTTGAATCCTATACCATTGCAGTCTGTGTACTTTCTGAGCATTAGGAACACTGCAAATGATGCAGCCACTCACAAAGCAGAAATACTTTTTGCTCTACTACAGCTCCAGTTCTAATAAACAAATACTAGTTAAAAATAATTACATAGTCCATCTAGAAACTGAACCTAGAACTACTATAATATAACACTGATAATACTACCAATTATGCTATGGAGGAAGCAATGCCAGGGTATCCCAAAGCTCAGAAACCTTTCACAATGCACAGCCCACTGGCTATACACACCATTTATCATTGCAAATGCCTAAAAATGTAGTACATATGTTTAAAAGCCACACAGAAACATAACTGACAAAAATAATAAATAACTTTCTTATGTGGGACTCAAGCCCAGAATCATCTAACTACTGAAGTTAGGTTTCCAAATTAACAGTGAGATTGCTAAAACACAACACTCAAAGGTAAAGTGTGTCAATGACAGGTCAGGGTTCAATTCCTAGTTAAGGTAGTTAATACTTTCTCTCAAGTTTATGAGCATGAATCCAACACTACTATGTGACTATAACAAGCAGCTGTATATGTAGCTTTGTACTTGTAAATGTTAATACATACTTAGGACTGTCAACTCTCAGATGCAAAATGCACAGCATGAAAAGAAATGGAACAAAATTTTATGATTCAGAGTTCAAATATTTATTTACTGAAATCTACCAAACAGAAAAAGCAGCAACTGCATATCGTAAACTATGTAAAATCCAAAAAACAAAATGATCAGGACAGCCAAACAGTTATGAATATAACTTTTATTGCAAAACCATTTAAAATATTATCGCTTTTGCCTAACCTACTGTAGACATCTTCAGAAAGAAATAAGAAAACCTAAAAGGGCCGTAATGTCATGAGAACACTCTAAAACAGACCCTTTTTGTAACAAAGAGGAAGTATGTAACAATGTATCAAAAAAGACCCCCAAAAATCTTAAAATGACCTGTGCAATTTAGGAATAGCCTGTGCTGTAAAACAATAGTACAATTTTGTAACACTGAAAACCACTGTCAACAAGTCAAACCAGAAAATATTAAAAGATCCACTTTGAAAGTAAAAATAGCTTTGCCACTGAATACTCTTAAATAAATAGGGTGCAGGAAAAAGTCACTTTAAAACGTGCAGTCAAAACTCAGTTTAGAAGCCTTATACTTCAGATCACTAGTAATAGATGCTGCTTCATTTAAACTTTTAAAGTTATACTCGGAACAGCTTGGCTGTCCTGATCATTTTGTTTTTTTGGATTTATTGAAATCTGTTAATTGGGTAAATGGGATGGTCATTTGACCCTTTTCAGCCACAGCCAAGCTCCTGAGGAACAATACAATACAGAGCAAAAAAGACATTTTTACAAAGGCAATTTAATATAGAAGCATATTATAGAAGCGGCAGTATTAAGCAGATAAATACAATATTTACAGGAAACATGATCATTTATGCACTTATCAAGTTTCATTTGTATTTGTAAGTGTTTGTTGTGCATTAAATAAGACTTGTCTAAAGCTAGTGATTAGATATTTTTGTGTGTGGTAACAATATAAATGTGGAGTACTGGTTATAAAATGTGTAGTTAGGGTGAAGTCAAAGGAGGCTGTCAGAGATTAAAACAATATGGGGGTCAGTCAAGCTTTTGGGACTTAGCATGTAAATAAAAAATATAAATAAAAAACTTACGGCTGACCTTTCATATTACTAAACAAAAAGATGGCAAATCTTAAAATGTGCACTAACTTGATAATGCAAACCCATGTCTATAAGGACCTAGGGAATTTGTCCCATTTGTTCTTCCCTTAATTCAGTCCTGCTGACAGAATATATTCAAAGAACATTATTTGTTGTATACAAGCTGTGACATCCCCTCTCTGGACCAGTAATCAAGGAGCCTGAATCCTCACCACTGACACTGTAGAGGGACATTCACTTGGAACAAAATTAGATGCACACAATACTTCCAGATACAGCTCTTTGCATCAAGCACAATTTCCCTTAACAGCACACAGGGAACACACTCAGTGTGTGGTCTGGATTTCTCTCTCTCTCTCTCTTTCTCTCCAGGGCCCCAGTGAGACTCCACACTGGCACAGCTGTAGAATTGAGTCCTCAGCCGAGTGCACGAGCCAAGTCCTCCAGCACCCTCTCTGTGAAACCAGTGCTTTGTGTCCCTGCTCCAAGCAGCTCACACACACACACACACACACACACACACACACACACACACACACACACACACACACACACACACACACACACACAAACACACTCTTTGAGATTTGATTTTCAAACACACATACACCTGGGAAAGGCTGGCATAGATTTACTAGCTATGCCCCTTTCTGCCCAGACTATAAGGTAGTTACACTGTCACCAAACACTTCAAAGTCAGCTACTCTAAGGCTCTTACAAGATTACCCAATTATACTGAGTGAAATTAATATTAATACAAATGATAATGTTTGACCAATGTGGTAAGGCTTTCAGAAGTGGCCACAGAGTCACCAAATAGATATGAGTACTCTCAAAAGTTAAAATATTCTCTAAAGGACCAGCCACAAGGAAAAGTTTAAATATATGTAATAATAAATAATAAAAGAACATGAAAATACTATATATCTTTTTATAATAAACACCAAAGTTTCAATCAAAGGAACTCTCAAAATAACACAGATGAATAGATTCACACAGATACAAAAAAACAGTATTTAACTAATCTCACTATATTTTCCTGATTGATCTAAATAATTACTATTCCATGGTTCACTTACTAGAGCAGAGCAAGATGAAGTGGGTGAGAGATCCTTCTACGTCAGGTTACAAGAAACAGACTGCCCTGACACTTCTCTCTCATCTGGTATTAAAACATAATTTTTGTCCTAGATTATAGAATGACATCACATACATCTGGTCATCTGACTTCTGGTTCCCATGCTACCCCTATTGCTTGAAACTGAACCAGAATTTAGGACATATGTGTTACCATACACACAGACAGAGCTTTGCTGAGATATGTTACAACATCTGGAAGCTATGCAAAAATATAAAACACTTCCATTCTTCCTGCAGGAGCTAATAAACCATTCTCTTGTATAGACATTTATTCTCTGGCTACAATCAGAACTGTAAGACACAATCTTTACAGCCTAAACTAGGTAATTTAATTTCTTACTATTTTTCAAAGTTAGCTGGACTAAGATTAACCTCTTCTCTTCCAGTATCCTCTGTTAAAACATATACATTGAATCACTTACTATACAGCTAGGACTCACTGCTGGTACATTTTTAACACAAGCAGCTTTAAAATACATTTTTCTACACAAGCATCTTTACAAATCAGTTTGATATACAAATGACATATAATTCTTTACAAAATTCCAGCTAGCTGTGTCGGCACATGTTGCACATCCACTGCCCTACTTCTCCTGGCATAGCTGGCAATAACATCACATTGTCACACAAGTAACTCATTTCTATCCAAAAAAAGAAAACCTAAAAAATGACTTGCCCTGCAGTTTAATGATTTACAGCCATCTGTTGAAGAATGACAGCTCACAGAGACACTTGACATTATTTTCATGCTGTTCAGTGAATATAATATATAATCTCAGAACAGCAAAAACTAAGTATAACGCCTATGGTACAAGACATTATTAAATAAGAAAATCATTTTAAAATTGTCTGTAGATTGTAGTTTACTTCTGCTTTAAATGGAGTTTGATTATAAATTGTACTTATTAGTCAGCAAAGATTGGAATATTACCCATGATGAAATACAACTGGTGCTCTTGTTCAATCACCTATGGAAAAATGTACATGCATAAAAGTGGGAAGAGTTATGTTTTGAAGAATTCCCAGCTTCTGTAGCGAAGGTCCCTAGCAGAATTATACTCCTCTATTCTAAGTGTAGACTTAAAGGAAGCTTTCTTGCAAGGACTCTGGAAACATAAGATGGATTGTTCCACCTGGTATAAATAAACTACTGTAGATCTACTATACAATATGCATAAAATCTTTACTGAGTAAAAGAAACAACTGCTTGGTGGGAATGCATGCATACAAAAGCAGGGAGCAGATACTACTAAAATGCTGATACCGTAAGGGCCAACAGCACATGATGAAAGTTGAAGAAAGGATGGTATCTAATACCATGAGAAACTCAATAAGCAATCATTGCAGATCAAAACTAAACAAAGAAATCCTTCTGCTGCAAATGAAACATTCAAGACCCCCATTTGCAGCAAACAGCAATGGGTTCAATGGGTTGGTGTCGGGCCTATATTATATAAGTGAACGCACTAAATTGCGAATGCTATATAATCAACCCACTAACACGGTAAAAACAAAATATTGAACAAACAGATCAGTGATTTTTTTCTCAGGGAAAAAAAATCGCTGATCCATTAAAAAAAATAAATAAATAAATAAAGTGGGGGCCTTCACCCCCCACACCCCCCTACTTAAATATACCAACTCCGAGATTGCACCACAGTGGAGGAAATGGCAAAGTCCCGAAAACGGCCCAGTGATTTTTTTTCCCTAGGAAAAAAACGCTGTTCCGTGCTTTCGGGATTTTGCCATTTCGGGTAAGTAGGTTCGATTATGCAGCGTTCGCAATTTAGTGCGTTCACTGACTTAATAGGGACCCGGTTGGTGTCTACTCAAGTTCAAACACCCACAACAGTGACAACTGCATGGTGTTGATCACAAAAAAAGTACAAAAGGGTGACTTATGATAAACTGAGCTAGAGTGTTACTGATGCCAGAAAGCATGGGTTTGAGAAAACCTCAAAAACATTTTTAAATACATTATTTATGGCTAATGGAAAAGACTTTGGTTCACTCACTTGAAAAAATTATTTCTGTATATGTACATGTGTATGTGTTAGTCTGTGTGCACAATGATTATGCTTATTATTGTTTCCTAAAATGAAAATTGCAATCAGATATTTTGAATAACTAAAATGCATGACTGGTCACCTAGGAGTTTTACCACATCACTGCACCCAAGTGAGATGTGTAAAGTCATATTCTAAGGAAAGGGATGCAGTTAACAATATAAGCAGTCAGGCAAAATGCACATAGTCTGCAAAGTATAAAAGTATATAGTACAGGTACAGTAGAGATGAATCTGAAAACAGTCTAGAGAGACACAACTGTGTTCCTCAAAACAGGACTAACAGTATGGGTAACAGACTCGAGCCATGACATGGCAGCCTCTTCTGTGTTCTGATCTTCTATGCACTCAGACCCTGACAGACAGACAGGGCAATAGCAGGATGCAGACATGGTGTTGAGAGAATGCATAATGGACTAGTGCACCTGAAAGTAGCATGACACACATACTCCAACAAGCACACTGTTGTTAGAATACAAGTCATGCAAATTAGTGCTGGTAGGAGACGCATGGCACTGGTAGACTGTGCAAATGAGTGTTGTTCCTTGATGCACTGTGCCAGCAGGTTATGAACATAATTCTGAATGAGTGGTGTGAGTAAGGATTCTTCAGGGTGTTGGCACATAAGTCAGAATGAATGGTGTGAGAAAGGACTCTTTGGGGTGCGGACACATAAGTCAGAATGAGTGGTGTGAGTAAGGATTCTTCAGGGTGCTGACACATAAGTTAGAGTGAGTGGTGTGAGTAAGGACTCTTCAGGGTGCAAGGTACTACACCTGTGCAGCAGCCAAGTGGCACTATAGAATGGATAGTGCCGGCAAGATATAAGAATAACGGATACACTAGGATGAATAACTGTACAAGCTGTACAAGTTACTGTCACGTCATGGCGGATGGAAACCATGCATACTGTGCAAATAACTGGGATTTGAAGGCGAAGTGCTGGTAGGCTGTGCAACTGAATAAATAGTTCTAGAGTGGATAGTGAACTCAGGCAATCCAAATGTGGCATTCTGTACTGGATAAGGTGATACACCTCATGCAATGAAGTGGTATTCTAAGACATGAGGTATCATCCGGCTGTGCAACTGAATGATACCACATTCACTTATTCTTTTCATAATCAGGCAGGAGGGTTGATCCAATGAGAAAATGTGCCAATGTTCCCAGTGTTTGTGTCTGATGGTGGATACTTAAATAAATCCTCATCCTGAAAGGATGCATGCATTGTTAAAAATGAGAAGAATTTATTTATTTACTAACATTTGTTTAGTGGGAAAGTCTAACTGGGCCCTGATGTACCCATTTTCAGCAGAGGCCTGGGGAGAAAAGCTGCATTCCACATATTGTATATATATATATATATATATATATATATATATATATATATATATATATATATATATATATATGGGTTCCCTACATTAGAACGAAAGCTCAGAAGATCAACAATGACATCACCGATGCCCGACAGTGAAAACACCGACATGGGAAACGTGTCAGTGCGACTAGGTAAGTGTACGATAGTGAGGGATTTATGGTTAGGGTGCGTGTAAGGTGTGTGTGCGATAGTGAGGGATTTAAGGTTAGGGTGCGTGTAAGGTAAGTGTGCGATAGTGAGGGACTTAGGGTTAGGGTGAGTGTAAGGTAAGTGTGCGATAGTGAGGGACTTGAGGGTTAGGGGCAGATTAAGTGAGTTAGGGTTAGGGTGCGGGTAAGGTAAGTGTGCGATAGTGAGGGACTTGAGGGTTAGGGGAGGATTAAGTGAGTTAGGGTTAGGGTGCGGGTAAGGTAAGTGTGCGATAGTGACGGACCTTAGGGCTAGGGTTTGGGTTAAGGTTAGTGCATAGATAATTGTGTGTAAGGTGTAGTGTAGGTTTTTAGGTTGTTGGCATGCTTGTGTTGTGTGTGTGTTGTGTGGAACAGCGAACGTTTTCTTTTGTTAACTGTCAGTATTGTGGTTTGTCGGGCATGTGAACTTTCGTGTTTTTGCAGTTTTGTTCTTGTGGTGTCGGTGTTGTGGACTGTCGGTCTAACGTAGTAGACCCATATATATATATATATATATATATATATATATATATATATATATATATAGTCTGTGATACATGCAGTTAAATATAGGTGTTCTTTATGGCCATTTATAAACAGAGGGAGTGCATTGTGTTTTGCTTTGCTCTCAAGATATACTTCTTAGTATCCACGTTTCAAGCACATAATAATGGTTACGATCGGAAATCCAATTATAACCCTCTATGTCATATGTTTTGAATTACAGCGCATATTTTCCACTCCTTTGCACATGTCTTGTTTTTCTATTTACTAGAGGGATTTCGTGCAATTCCCCAGTAATTTGCAGCTCTCTCTCTCTTCTAGAAGATAATTACACTTATTATACACTTTCACAAGTCACTTATGAAATAAGAGTTTCAGTACTATGAGCACTTACTTGTTATGGTAGTTATCTTCTCTTGAAAACTGTACCAGAAATCAAGTCTTGCCTTAGTTCACTTTCCTGCCAAAACAAATGAAAAAGTACACTGAGTTTAAACATACTATATGACTGTGCTATAACTTAATGTTATTACCTTGTATTACATGAATACTGTTAACCACACAAGTGGACTGGTCCATGGATCCTTTGCAATCCCTGCCTGATCTACTTGATGTTAACAGTAGTGCAGAAGATATTACTATTGGAGAGAGACAAGGCAATGTTTGCCAACATGATACAGATTTACTCATGAAAGTTGCTAAAGTGTGAAGAGTACATATGCAACACTGAATTGATGTGTGTGTGTGTGTCTTGTGTGCATATGTGTATGTATGTATGTATTTATGTATAAATATATATATATATATATATATATATATATATATATATATATACACATGTATTTATGCATATATATATATATATATATATATATATATATATATATATATATATATATATATGCATATGTACTTATACATATAGCCAACAACGAGTACAAAGTAGCACAACCACCACAGCCATTAGAAATTTCCTGTGTGAAAACAGTGGACATGCCAGTGATAAAATATATCTGATATGTCTGCTGCTCAGTATAGTGCTTGACAATAATGTTTTGATGTATGAGAATATGAT
>NC_056745.1:127345662-127353162 GCF_019279795.1 Protopterus annectens | reverse complement strand
TTCTGTCCTTGAGCCAGTTTGCAACCCATCTAGTGACATAGAGGTTTATATTTAAGCTGGTGAGCTTATCTATAATGTCCGACTGGGGTATTGTATCGAAGGCTTTTGCGAGGTCCAGGTAGGCTGTGTGGACCACCTTCCCCTCGTCAATGGCCTTGGTGACTGTTTCAAAGAAATCGACCAGGTTTAAGAGGCAGGATCTGCCCTTAACAAATCCAGACTGGGTAGGATCCAGTGTCTGTAGGTCCCCAATATCTTTATTTATGAGGTCCATGATGATCCTTTCCATAGCTTTGCAGACCAAGCTAGTCAGGCTTATGGGGCGATAGTTTCCAGGATCCGTTGAGGCACCACCTTTGTGGAGAGGGACCACTGTTGCTGTACGCCACTCTTTGGGTACATATCCTGTAGTAAGGCTAAGATTGAACAGTAGTTTTATGTTTGGGTTTAGCTCTTCTTGGAGTTCATGTAGGACGCAGCCGGGACACCATCTGGTCCCATTGATGCTGTGTTTTTGCTTTGGAGAGGCGGCTCTTACCTGAGCATCTAAGATGTCAGGGGGCAGCACTCTGTTGGGATAGATATTTGCCCTTTTGGTGGGGGGGGAGAAGTTTGCACTGAACCTGTCAGCTAGGATGTTGGCAATGTCTGTGGGCTCGGTGTATTGTCATTTTGGACTAATTCTGAGCATATCTGGGAATTCCCACCCAGGTTCCTAACATAACTAAAGAAAGCCTTGTGATTATCCTTAATGTCCTGTGCAATTTTTCTCTCGAAGCTGGCCTTAGACGATTTTATGAGTGCCCGTAGTTTTTTGCTAATACTGATCAGAGATGCCTTCCCTTTTTGGGATTTTGCTCTATCATGTAGTAGCTTCCTCCTTCTATTGTATAGTTTGTTTATGGCTGGGGTCCACCAGACAGGATGTCTGCCTTTGGAGGATTGGGTCTTGGTTTTATTTGGGATTGCATGATCCATGCATTACTGAAGGTGTTCATAGAATGCGTTTATAAAGGATTCTGCGGTCTGGGCCGTATTTTCCACAGGCCCGGGGGCTTTGAAGGATTCCGCCTCGGTTTTGAGGCGTGTGAAATTTGCTTTAGAGAAGTTTTTCACTGTGGTTTTCTGGGCAGGGGTGGGGTCGGGATGTGAATATCCAGTGAGATTAGTTTATGGTCTGATCTTACCAGTGAGGGATACACTTCTGGTCTGGAGCATAGTGTCCCCATGTTGGTGATGATCAGGTCCAGTATGTTTTCCCCTCTTGTGAGAGTGGTAACAAGTTGTTCCAAAGCATATGAGTTTATAAATTCTAGGAACCTTTGGGCTAGGGTGTTGGAGCTAGAGTAATGCTCCCAGTCTATGTTTGGGTAGTTGAAGTCGCCCAATATAATGGTGTTTGGAGAGACCTTCATATTTTCCAGTATTCTCAGGAAGGCCGAGTGGGGTTCCTGTGTTTGGCAGGGTGGTCTGTAGCAGGCTATAAACTGGAAGGCAGTTTTACCCACTGTTAGTTGCACATGGATAGTCTCTGATGCTTCGTGCTGTGCCACCAACCTGGAGGTGTGGGTATCTTTGACGAATATTGATACTCCCCCTCCTTTTGTGGTTCGGTCCAAGTTTTGGGGCCAAAAAGCATGGTATGAGGTATAACCTGGTAGTGCTGGGGTGCTCTCGGGAGCCTTGAACCAGGTTTCTGTTACTGCACAGATATCGATGTTCTCCATGCTAAGGACATATATATATAGTGAGCTTCAGACTTCATAGCCTTCAGAAAATACATGCTAATACAAAATCAAAAACCAAAAACTATGGCAGTCTTTTTCTCCAGATTTAACTAATCACATAAAATACTCCCTGGTCAGACCACAGTTCAAACAATACAGTCTGAGGGTAAATGTCCACCTAAAGGACACATCACATAACTATCTCCAGCTAGTAGTACTGTTACCTGATATACATCCAGTCCACCTGATTAAAGTCACTTGTCCTAAACTGTGATTCAACTTACCAGAGCATTACTGCTCCAAACCCACTATACATAACCCAGTCCTCTCTCTCATCTCATCTCACTGGTCAGTGTTAGCGTTCCTAACCTACCAACCACTATTCATATCTCACCACGTCTACTTCTCCTGGTTTAACTCTGTTCTGCTTTTTTCATTACAATTATGGAACTGTAAATATATTTGGTTTGTCAGATCTTCTATGCAAATACTGCTTGTAAGACTGTCTATGCTTACTCATAAATGCAACCATTGTTACTTGTATACAGTACATTGTTTTGGTGCATGATGCAACCCGAACTGAGCTTGTAATTGATTACTGTTTTATCAGTGTTCTATCCCTGTAACCAAATTTAAATAAATAAATAACCTTGTTACTCTAGCAACTATGTACATTTGTAACAATGATATTTAAAATCTGTCCCTGATTGTGGCCCTTTGCTCCCCCCCCAGTTACTTTTGGCTTTGTTTAGAACTCTTGAGCAAATAAGTTGAGAGCTATCACACACACACACACACACACACACACACACACACACACACACACACACACACACACACACACACACACACACACACACACACACAGTGTAGTGTGGCCAAATCAACCAGCATTTGATACCTGAGAAGAAACTTTGAGTACAAAAGAAAAAGGGGACACCCAAGTGAACTCAGAGGATGTTGCATACTTCACACAGACAGTCTGAAGCTAAGAGACAACAAAGCATAGTTTCCATGCACTACACATAATAATAGCTATACTGTGTGTATACATCCTTGTGGCTTAGCAGCCTCTCCCTGTATAATATATATACATACGCACACACATACCTGCAAATACATGAGCACACATGCACACACAAAGGCAAAATATATGTATGTATACTTTCTAGAATACAAACATACCTACATGCATATGTCAAAAAAATCTTATTTTCCATGGAATATTTCATATATGCTCAAACACAACTGATACCACAAGTGGCAACAAGAGATGTGACCTCCTGAGAATGAATTACATGTAACATCATTTAAGGCAAGTATACAGTCTTTTACACTTTAAATGGTTTTCCAGAGTTTCCCTAACACTTGAAAACTGGTATCATGCCTGACTTCTGCAAGGAAGCCAATACAAAATGTTGGTCTAAGGACAAAGAGACCCTGTGGATTACTATTAGGGCAGATGTGCACGCTGAACAGTGGCCAACTCAAAATGCAACTTGTTTTAAACTAACAAGGAAATTAGAGAATTAGCAGATCAGAAGATGCTCAAGGCAGACAATATGTACTTCTATCATTTTGATTAACACATTAACACCTATGTGGTTTAGAATGTTGCATTTCTTGCAGCCTGTACACATCCTTGCATTACAGAGCATTTTCTGAAAAATTAACTTAAAAAGCATAAGATAATCAAGGCTCTTCTACTATGGGACATCCTAGATTAACACTCTTAGTCTCATTTTTATTAATAAATCCTTGCCCTTTCTAATTCTGCCTATTATAAGCTGGTAAGTCACTTAGTTAAAAAGCCAGACCCAAGAAAGGTCTGAATACCATAAAGATCTATGGCTGTTAACTGGAAGTATACAAAAAAGCCACTATAGGTTTGAATTAACAGTAGGAGATGATCAGCTGAGTCATGGACCAGGGTGAGATCAATAAAAATGGATGTGACTATTGTGCTATGATAAGGTTTCAGTACATGCCAGGGTGGCAAGACAGTGCAAATTTATATTTTCAAAGAAATTAATGAAAATCATCCTCTCCAGCCATACCTCTCAGCTGTCCAGATTTTTGCAGAATGTCTTGATTTTTCCTCATATTGTCAGTCTGTTCCTCATAAAAAATGTGGTTTTCTGGCAAATAAGTGAGGATTGAATTCACTAAAAAATTAGAGATATTTAAGTTTTGGAATTCATATCCTTCAAACTCTTCCACTCTAGCCACTTTCTAAGTTTATAAGAGTTGTTGTTGTTTGTCTTTCGGCTTTTTCTCGATAAGGGGTTGCCACAGCGGAACTCCGGTCCACTAATGACTGGCAGTAGATTTTTATGAAACGCCGAGGTGCCAGCTCGACGCCCAACCTTCAAAGAAGGCATGCCCATTTATGCACGCATGTCTTTCGAATGCTACCCAACCGCGGTGAGGACATGCAGACTCCACACAGAAGGCATTCCCAAGCCAAACCGAGAATCGAACGGGAGAACCTCTTGCTGTGAGGTAACAACGCTACCACCGTTCTAAGTTTATAAGAGTAATATTTAAAAATTGTCCCTATTTTTGGGCCTTTGCCCCCCAGAATATTTTGGCTTTGTCCAGATTTCTTGTGCTAAGAGGTTGCGAGGTATGTCTCCAGCACTCTGTAAATGGAGGAGAGTACAAGTCAGTGGTTACAGAAGCTCTAAGGAAACTACCTCTGTCAGCTGGGTGACCAAAGCACCAACATCAAAGGATCATCTGAGCATAACACAAACAGGGGGAGTAAAATAAATGAGCAGCCAGGACAGGAGTGGGTCACAGGGTGAAGGCTGAGAGGCTTTCAAAGAAGTCAGCAGTTTTTTTTTTCCTCTAAGAAGATAACAGCCTTGAAATGAAAAGGCATAAAAGCTACAGATTTAATAAGGAACTATGACCTAGGCTGGAAGAAAAAGGTACGGGACAAGGCTAACACAGAAAGAAAGGTCAGTGACATTTAGGATCTTACCAGCAACCTATGCATCAGAATGAGGGGAAGCACTGTCAATGAACATGGTTAATAAGGATGGCCAGCACCCCAAATTTTCCAGACAATGACAATATAGTAGCACTTGGCATTTTTATATGCAGGAGACTCAAGAATATGTAAGTGTAATGCCTTTTTGTTGTTACACCTTTAAATATACAGAAGTTCACAATGCCACAGAAGGGTAGCCTGAATCCTGGAAATAGGCCCAGGCTACAACAGGTGGCTTTACTAGGGGCCCTTAACTCCTCAGTAGGACAATAGTTTACTCTCCAAACAACTCAAACCATAGACACAGACAGCTGATCAACAATATGGAAGACAAATATACTAGATATGAAATATAAAGATGCAGCACAGATACTAATAAATAACATCTCAAGTTTTCTATTGGATAGCCAGTAAAATACCATGCATAAACAACTCTGATATAGTTCAAGGTTACCTTCTTTGATAGGTCACTGTCAGTCTTTTAATTTCATTTATGTGTTTGAAGCTAAGCCATTCAGTGCCGTCATGCTTGGTAAAAATCTAAAAAGTTGCCTTTTTAAAAAAAAAAACAATTTGTACACCATGAGTGGACGCATGGTATACACCTGACCACAAGCATGTCACAAGTAGCTACAACTGATACAATTTTTATTCTCCATACATTCATCATAATCTATTTGCCTCTCCCAACATCTGAGCTGGTTTCTTCAGTCCCGTCAGTATTCTACTCTCACTTAAAACCCTACCCCTTTGTTCTGCCCTTTATTTACCATTCATTTTAGTGGATGTACTATCCCCTACTGGCCATTAATGACAGCTCTTAGCAACTAAATACACACTGTTTCATTAGTTTTGTTTGTGTCTTTCGGCTTTTCCCGTTTAGGGGTCGCCACAGCGGAACTCCGGTCCGCTAATGATTGGTAGTGGATTTTTACGTACCGGGTTACCAGCCCTGACGCACAACCTTCAACGAAGGCACACCCCATTCACGTATTCCTCCACAAGAAGACGCTTTAGCTGAGAATCAAACGAGACAACGTCTTGCTATGAGGCAACAACACTACCGTGCAAGGGCGCCCGCAGGCAGGTGCAAGGGGGTGCACTTGCACCCCCCTGGAATCCGCTGAGTTAATCTTTTGATTTAAAAAAAAATTTTTTTTTTTTTTTTTTAAGGCATTCTTCTTTAAGAAGCCCAGTCGCAGGTGTGCTGACATCATCGCGCGAAGTTTGCGAGCGGGAAGTTAAAATGAACAGAGTGTTAATAGTGATTCACCATGCCAGAGGACGTTTTCAGGAATACTCACCATCAACAACCAAAACTTAATCGTAAGGTTGGAGAATGGAGTACTCACTCTGGCGATGCAGAGTGAGTGTAATGAAGACTTACTGAAAGAAGATGGTATTGATGTGAAGGCAGGTGTTGCACTGAAGGGACTTCAGGATGTGGTATTCATTTACTACGAGAATAAAATTCTCGAAAGTGCTATTGCTCATGAATCGGAAAATAGTAAAGGATCTGAACAGTAGGTATCGGAAGAACCGACGGGTGGTTTGCACGACGACTCTTGTTTGGATCCAAACTCGACCCTCAACTCTTCTGTATCGCAGAAAGACTCTGAAGATAGCGCCTCATACACTATAGATGAGGTTGGCACTGCACACCCGGACTCGGAAGATGGGCAGCTGAGCAATTACATAATTGCAAATAGTCGCGATGGTGTTCAGGTCAAGTTAGCAGATGGCAGTAACCTTGGCAAGAAAGGTGTTCTTGTGGTTTATCATTGTTCTGAAGTAAACTGTGCCAAAACCTTTGACAAGAAACACAAACTGAAAATGCACATCCTGTCTCATACTGAGGGACAGAGACCATTTAAATGTTCAGTGGATGGATGCAGTTGGTCTTTTACTACTTCATATAAATTGAAAAGGCATTTGCAATCTCATGATAAGGTGCGACCATTCACCTGTCACATAGAAAATTGTGGGAGAAGGTTTACTACCGTTTATAATTTGAAAGCACACGTGAAGGCTCATGAACAGGCAAATAGCTATATGTGTGGGGTTTGTAATGAGTGTTTCTCCACACCAGCCAAATTGAACACTCATCGGAGGACTCATTATGAACCTGAAAGACCTTACAAATGTGAATTTCCTGGTAAGTTTTTTTCTGTAGGTGTGGGTCTGTCTGCTTAATCAAATTTGATTAAGTTGTTTATGTTGAAGATGTATACAACAAAAGTGCTTCCTTTGTTTTTCTTTTGTTTATTTGCATTTGGCACTTTCACTTTACTAGCTTGCCCCATGGAACATGGCTATGAGTATGTATACTTTAAACAGTGATGTTTAAAAAAGTATGTTTGAACATGCTGGAGGGATAGATTCCTGTCCCAGAGACTTCCCATACTCTGGAACAGACTACCTATCTATGTCAAACAGAGCTCCTCATTAGCACTCTTCCAGAAAAATCTTGATTGGATGGGAGATAGGAAATTCACCCCGGGGATCACTTCTGTGGCTCTGCTCAACAGGGCACAGGAAAATAATTTTCTTGGGTGGCGAAAGCCAGGGTACATTTTTGGCTAGGCTTATATAGGCCCTAGGGCCAGTAGCCTAGTACCTACCTATGAACCCATGAACCTATGAACCTGTTATCAGTTTGCTATCCATTCCCTATTGCAGTATTACTAGCTTATTTTTTTATTGCATGCAACAAAGGCAATTTATTCTTCAAGGGTAACAGGCACTTTATTTGTAGATTAAATAATGAGATATAAAGCA
>NC_056745.1:127306954-127334887 GCF_019279795.1 Protopterus annectens | reverse complement strand
GGCATACTGAATAAGGGAGGATTATTTGCATGAGGTGTAAAGATCATTGATGAAGATCGCTGAAAAAACTGATCTTGTGTTGCCAAAGAGACTATCAGTAAAATCCAAGAGCAAATAGTAAATAAAAATGCTGATAGTCTCACCACAATGAATAACGAAACACCAATATATTCCAAAATGCAAAACTTTAATGTCCAAGATAAGCGCTTTCGCATGGACTCCTCCACGCTTCTTCAGATCATTAGTATAGATATAGGATAGGCAATTGAGTCGGCAACAAGTTTGAGGAATGTAGGAGATAGATTGTCAGTGGAAGGAGAGCAAGGTTTTAGCTTGAGTAGTAGAGATTTGATATAAGTAATGGGAACAGGCTCAAAAGAAAACAAAGTTGTGTTAGTGGGACTTGGAGGGGTGGGTGTCGAAGTAGAGTTTGGCTTAGAGGTTTCCAGATTTTGGATGGAAGAGATAAAGTGTTTATTCAGGAGGTTAGCTGTTTCCTGAGAGGAAGAGTTAGGGTATGGGGAGGGATTAGAGGGCTTTCCAGGATAGAGGATGTTTGGGCTATAATGTTTGAAATAAAAGTTGTAAATTAAATCCAACTGCCTATAATCATTGTAGAACTAAAGCATAAAACAGTATGCACACAGATTTGAACAGTGTCTACGGCAAATGGGAAGAAATATCCAAGTAATGGGACACTGGAATGGCTGTGTGGGCGGGGCTTGGGGTGGGTGGACTTGGGCGGGGCTGTGTGGGCAGGGGGCGGGGAGAGCTATGTGGGTGGGGCTCTGGGTTTGCACCCCCCTGCAAAAAATCCTGCGGGCTCCCTTGCTACCGTGGTACAGTTTCCAAAACTGTCAGGGACTACTTATACATATCACATGATAGCAATCCTCTTACCATACTCCTCTACAAATCTAGACCCCGCCTTCCAGCTGGTAAGGCCCATTCAAGCAGGGATGTTCAAAAGAAAGAAGGATCAGAATAGATTTTTAGCCTTGGCAGAGTTCAGAATGACCATCCTTGTGGGATGATTTTGCTTTAAACACAAATAAGGCAAGTTTTGTAAAAGAAGCCTAAGGGTCCAATTATCATAAATGTGCAAAATGATGTGTGTGTGTGTCCCAGGGGCTAACAAGGCAGAGACAGAAAAGAAAGATGCCATGCTAAGATAAAGATTACCAGAATCAAACAAGTATTATGCACCCAAGTTTCTTAGGGAGACACCAGGTAGGAAAACATTGAGTAATATTAGTAGTAACATTAAACACACAAACACTCTGCTTATTTAAATTTTCAAAACTAACTACAGCATTCCCCTTCACCTTTAAAAATATCTAAATAAGTATTATATGTCTTGGCCCTAATATCAGATTACTGAAATGAGAAGCCTGCCCTTTGTGCCGGGGGGGGGGGGCACACAACCACACAGGAAAGTACCACCTACTATTTCTGAACACACACCAATAAATGGTAACAACGCTCGCTATGACTCCTTGGACAGGTTTTCATAGCTTGAAGCCTGTTGCCATACGATTTGAGGACAAAGACAAGAGTGATAAGAAACAGCAAACATTTACAACACTTTAATCATTGATACTATTTATTCACCTGAAATGTTCATAGAATGAGAGTATTTGTACAGCATTATTTGAAGAGTAAAAGGTATACAACTGACATTACTTACTGACTACATTCCTAAATATTCTATCACAAAAATCAAAGATTTCAGGGAGGACAAAGCAAAATTCAGAGAAGTCAAGAATGTTTATGAAAATCAAAGGCAGTTTAGAAATATGTAGATCTCCTTTCATACAGCCTTGTTACTACAGTTCCACTGGTATGTATCCCAGAGACTGCCCCACCTCTGGAACAGGCTCATCATCCATGTGAAACAGAGTTCCTCCCTAACCCAATTCAAGTGTAACTTGGACAATTGGATGGGAACAGGAAATTCATCCCTGGTTTGGCATCTATGTCTCTAATGCCTTTAGCTTTGTGGCCTTTAGCTTAGTAAACACCTATGAAACTATGAACCTATGTTCTGGAATTTTGCTTGCTCCCTTAAGGTTATGAATACATACTTGTACCAGTTTAATATGATTCAGCTGATGCTGCAAGTTCCACACATCCTTCTGTGTAGGTATTAACATGTCTGTCACCCTAGTGCTGGGGTTTCTATTAGAAAGACGAAAACACATTTTGTCGAATGCATTTTCATTGACACCTAAAGAGCAAACAGGCAAAACAGTGAAGCGGCTGTTCAGTGAATTCTTTCCCTGGGAAAGAAGTCGCTTGACCTCTTCGTTGCTTTGCCGTGTTCTGCACTGTAGTGTGGTCTCAGGGATTCCCTTGTCCGGTATAGCTCCTGAGTGTGAATATGCAACAGTTACTGACTTTAGGGTTAGGGTGCGGGTTAAGGTAAGTGCATATGTATGAAAGTGTTTACTGTTTTTTTTTTTGCGTTAGATGTATGGTTGAGTTACGTTTGTATGTGTTTTCAGCTATTTACTTTTGTTTTGGGGGTGTAGAATTAGGGTTAAGGTAAGTGTGTATGTGCTTGGAACTGTTTATGTAAATGTGCAACAGTTACTGACCTTAGGGTTAGGGTGCAGGTTAAGGTAAGTGCATATGTTTTAAAATGTTTGCTTTTTTGCGTTAGATGTATGGTTGAGTTACGTGTGTATGTGTTTTCTGTTTACTTTTTTGGGGGGGTAGAATTAGGGTTAAGGTACGTGTGTATGTGTTTTGAACTGTTTACTGTTTTTTTTTTTTTGGTTGCAACAGCGATCTCTTTCCCTAGGAAAGAGATCGCTGTTCTGAGGTGTCGACATTTTCAGCTTTCACTGAAAAGGGGTCGATGAAACATTGTTCGCTGTTTTATGCGTTCGATGTTTTAATATAGATCCTAGTGCTGCATGGTGCACTTGCTCCCTCAATTTCCACCAGGGGGCAGTCCTACTTCAGGAAACAATCTGCTACCTTTCTTTATTTTTACTAATAATTTACTTTCAAGAACAAACACACTGACAAAGTAAAACAAAACTATTTATACAAGTGTCAACATTAGTTCTTACTATATACATATATATATATATATATATATATATATACATATATATATATATATATATATATATACATATATATTTATATATATATATATATATATATATATATACACACACACACACACACATATATATATATATATATATATATATATATATATAAACACACACACACACACACACACACACACACACATATATATATATATATATATATATATATACACACACACACATATATATATATATATATATATATATATGTATATTAGTAAGATATATATATATATATATGTATATTAGTAAGATTCATTAAACAGTTTAACAGTATAAACTAATTACAGAACACAGATTAATATCTCTCAATTAATAAATTCAATTTTATCCAGAAATAGTATTATGTTATTACTTTGTTGGTTTTCGTCTTAATAGTAGACGTTTCTTTATGACAGAAAGCAGTGATAATATTTATAGTCTGTAAAATAAGGCGTGACCTCACATTCCACAAACGTCTCGAGATGAGAAATAACACTGAGCTGTATTGTATAATGTTAAAAAAATATTTTTATTAAAAGTGATGACCAAAACACACACATGCACACAGACACACACACACATATACTTTTTTACAAGGCTGGTGATCAAAATCTGCTAAAATCAGAACTATGTCTGCTACACAAGTGTGCAAGCAGTCTGCAGTTTGTAATTATGCACTACTGTACCCTGTATTTCCAGAACACAAACTCTATTATGCCATTATGAGGCTGCATTGAGGTGTTTTAGAAAAATGCAAAAAAAAAAAAGTACCAATAGATGTTGATACATTTACTTTAGATTATTTAAATGTTGAAAATGGGAAGACAGACAATTTGAGACAAGCTTAGGATGTCACCTGAAACATCAACTCCAGTAAAATGATAGCCATTAGTTACTACCCACTCTGTACAACTGACAAGACCCCATCAGGTACCATCTGTGTGAGGAGATAGGATTAGCCAAACCTCAGATGCAGGAAGCAGTGGAAGTGTCCACATATATTGCTGCCTATCTGACTGGTTCACTGGTCTGTTGTTCTTTCCCACGGGAGTAGATGAACTCCCCATTCAACACTTGGAAAACAATGACAGGCCTACAGGTGCCAGCAGTGCAAAACATTGGGGGGAGAAAATACATAGCAGACAACCAGAATGCAAATGTTAAGCCCATTGAGTGTGCCACTGTCTACTGTCTTCAGTGTAAGTAAGGAAATGCTAACCAGCTATCCTGCACAAAAATCTCTGGAGCTCAGTCAACATTTCTGATACTCATTCCAGAGCCTTAATGGTTTATGTGTAGCCATTAGATTTGGTCCTCCAGGAAGCTGGAGGACTCTCGTGGTGAAGGGTCAAGGAATAGTCAGTGTGAAAGGGGACAGATAGCAGCCGTATGAAATTTGATGAATCCAAGGACCACAGGAGCTGGCCAAAGTAACAACATAATAAACAAAAATTACATACATAGGACAGGTACCATCCACAGAAGGGTGACCCTAGAAAACATATGAAGAGAGATTTAAATAAGTTAATGTACGCAACCTTAAGAAATAAGAACAAAGGAAAATGTTTTGTGTGTCTTAAAGAATTTGTAAGGTTAGGGATGAAATTTTTTGAAAAAAAGTACTGCACGATAACAGTGGGTTACAACTTGAAGAAAGAGGAGCGGAAGGCAAGTAAAATGTTATGTATGGGAGTACGTCCTGCTGATAAAGTTATGGATACTAAAACAGCCATCTCCAAAAGGCAGTGAAGTCTAAATTTGTGTGGGAAATGAAGCTGCAAAGAGATAAAAGGGTATTAATACAAGTTAACTTACACTGCAGCTTATATAATGACGAGCCTACACAATCCTTGTATTTGAACAACAACTATGTAATATGCCATTTTTTTGTGTTACTGGGACTATCAGGTAAACTAGATAAGTAGTCACTTCAGTGGTTGTCATTACAGACAGAACATAGTTTTCTACCTCCTGTAATAAAAGACAGACCAAGGTCATGACCAATAAATCTTTCAGTTATGAAAAATGTCAACGGGAAAAATGTTACCCCATACCCAGTTGTTTGACTTTTCCTGTTTGCATATAAACCATTCTTTAATTTGTGGACCTATGTTCACAAACAAAATTTACTTTGTGGTTGACCCTGTATATCTGTTTTATATCAACAGATGCTTGTATATATTGCTGTGCCTGAAAATGGACCAAATGGATCAGTGCTGCTCCCTGAACAAAAAATACATAAACAAGCAGGTAAATAAATAAATAAATAAAATAAAGAAAATCAATAAATGGCGATCACTACGTTGATCTTTGTGTGAGCAGTCCAGATGAGTTGAATTTTATCCATGGTTAAACATGATCATGCCGGCATGCCACCTGTGTTACGGACAGGAAGCTACTGAGACACATTTCGATAAGGCATTTCATAACATTTATGAATGTATCACAGTACTGAAGCACTCTTCCCAGCATTACTAGTACAGTAAAAGCCAGCTTTAGCAGAAACTCCACAGATAAACTTAAGTCAAAAATACATTGTTCTAACGACATGCGCTGTAGATCACAGTCAGAGATTTCAAGCTATGAGGACATGCACAGGAAAGTGGTCTTGCTTTTGTCACATTCAAGATACTTAAGGGGGTACTTTTTCATTCCCAGCATGCTATTACAGGACTGCAGTATATGCATACTAAAAAGTTCAGCTGCATTTACATGAGATTGTTGCTAACCCACTACTCAAGCATAACAAAGAAAGAGAGCTTTCGCATTGTGCAACTCATGAGATGCCCATCTGTCCACTGCCTCAACACATACTTCAATAAGTAAAGATTGTAGAAGAGATGAGGCCAAAACAATCACTTTTTAATAATGAGTTTAGCTTATCTACCTAACTGGCAGGACTTAGGCGAGAGTAAAGATGAGCTAAACAGTATGGTTAAAATACAAATACATATTAACAGCTAGCAGCTGGCTTAGAGGATTAAGTAGATGTTAACAAGTGGTTTCCTGTTGTCCAGTGGTGTAAGGTTTGACTCCCTCAGCTTCCATTGCTTGTGTGATTCTGAGCAAGTCACTTAACCACCACTCCCAGGCTGAGTCTAAGGCCATAAAGATCAGTGATCTACCCTGGAAAACAATACATAATAAACAAATTCCATTCTTTCAGCAAACTTCCAAAATTCCTATAACCTATTTCTCTCTACATTTAGGACTACTACTTGCTGTGACCCTTTTCTTTGGAAACAGTTCATGCCTTTTTTTTATAAACCCAGCCAATTAAAAGTGGCATGAAATGGATCCAGGACCATGCTAGGACAGTTTATTAATCTGTAGTTCTGACAGAATTGGACAGTAAACTTGACAATGCAGATTACTGTCACAGTATTAGGGAATGGAGTCAAAAGGATGGGTAAAAATAAAGTCTGGCAAACCTGTAAAGAAGTAAGAACAATCTCAGGGAGAATTACATAATGACTCTATCCATACCTGTAATGTTTCTTCCCTGAAGGAACCTTGGACTATACTATCTGCTTGTTAAGAAATATCGTTTAAAGAAATTTCATTAATGGTGAGTGAACCCAGAAGCTTGCACATAATGACTAATTTATTCTGGTTGCGATTTCAACTCGTGTTATTGACAGGAACAGAGATATCCATCTGTTGCACTCACTCCTAAGACTGCCTCAAACAGAGGGTGTCTTAACGTAGACATTCTTGCAGAAATCCCAATCCCAAACATTTAATTAAGACAACCTGCATTCCCTGCTGACATAAGCCACATTTTTACTGTACACCCTGCCCAGAGGTAATATTTCTTTGTAAGACATATTTATTTAGTGTCAGAGCAATCTGTTCTGTTCTATTCAGGTCTAAGTGCGTGTGCAGTGCTGGAAGGCTTGTTTTACATTGGCAGCACAGAGCAGGGGAGTAACATTAAACACCGCTGTTTAAGATTTAGTAAATCCTAGCTATGCTCCCACATATCCTGCTAGTTTCGCATAGATGAAGTCAGAGGTTCTAAGTATGGCATACAGTAGAAGGAAGGAAGACAAACCCATTGTGGTGCCTCAAGAAGGTACAAAGGGCTTTGTAATGACAACATAAACATGGATTTGGGTGGAGATGCTACTGTACAAGGCTCAATCCGACTGAGCAAGTGGTGTATTAGGAAAAACTCTCAAATTCCTATAACTCCATAACACAAGTATGAACATTTTCCAGCATCAAGATAATTGCTTCAGCAGTTTTGAGGGATTTTACTAAATCAATTTCCATAACTCCAACTATCTGTCTTGCAAACTGTGTCTCACTTCCTTTCTTCTGTGAAAGAAAAAGCATTTATTCTCACAGCAAAGGCTCACGCTAACTGTACAAACTTCCCATGACAACTAACCATTTATGAACTTGATAGCTGAGTCAATATAAACTCAATGATTTTTTTCAACATCACCAAGTTAAATAAGAAAGTAATACTACAGACGTCAGTTTCACTATATCTCACAGCTCACTGGTGTGCCTAGACAGGTAATTCTGAATCAAGACCAGAAACGTTGCTAAAACAGATGTTACCTAGAAATGCAATAGGGAACACCTCAAAGCAAGCTTCCTGAGCAGGAAAAAAATACAAACACCCCTAAAGCAAATGCCTTAAGGGCAGATGTCAGAAATTCTGGCCAAAGCTGATACAAAGAAAAAAATGCATTCATCCACACTGATGGACATCCTAGGAATTATGCAGATTACTCATGAAAGCTAAAAGACATGCTTGAACTCAATAAGTGAGGCAATGCAGCGCTTATTAAAATTTTTCAGTATCAAAAAGAGTTGTCTTTCATAATCCCTCTATCAAAAATATTAAGTAAGTTTTCTTTTTTTTCTGTTGTTTTATTTTATGCACTTCTTAGAGGTAACCTACATCCAATATCCCAGAAATTACATATAGTGTAGTCATATCAACACCACATGCACAGTAACATACTAATTTAACCAATGCCATTTGCACAGTAACATACTAATTTAACCAACACCACATGCACAGTAACATACTAATTTAACCAACACCACATATACGGTAACATACTAATTTAACACGAACCACGTGCACAGTAACATACTAATTTAACCAATACCACATGCACAGTAACATACTAATTTAACCAACACCACATGCACAGTATCATACTAATTTAACCAACACCACATGCACAGTAACATACTAATTTAACCAACACCACATATACAATAACATACTAATTTAACACTAACCACATGCACAGTAACATACTAATTTAACCAATACCACATGCACAGTAACACACTAATTTAACCAATTCCACATGCACAGTAACATACTAATTTAACCAACACCACTTGCACAGTAACATACTAATTTAACCAACACCACATATACAATAACATACTAATTTAACACTAACCACGTGCACAGTAACATACTAATTTAACCAATTCCACATGCACAGTAACATACTAATTTAACCAACACCACTTGCACAGTAACATACTAATTTAACCAAGAACACGTGCACATTAACATACTAATTTAACCACCATGAGCACAGTAACATACTAATTTAACCAACAACGCCTGCATATTAACATACTAATTTAACCACCACGAGCACAGCAATATACTAATTTAACCAACATCACGTGCACATTAACATACTAATTTAACCAACAACACGTGCACATTAACATACTAATTTAACCACCACGAGCACAGTAACATACTAATTTAACCAACATCACGTGCACATTAACATACTAATTTAACCAACAACACGTGCACATTAACATACTAATTTACCCACCACGAGCACAATAACATACTAATTTAATCAACATCACGTGCACAGTAACATACTATTTTTATTTATTTATTTTACATTTGTTGACCGGGAGAGTCCATTTTCAGTGGAGACCCGGGGAGAAAAACTCCCCAGACTAAGAACAAACAAGTATGAGATTTCTACCAGAACACACACCAGCACTGCCTTCACATAAAAACACAAACCACACACCCACCTTCTGGGAGGATCTCAATAAAAGTCTAACCGAACAGCAGAGACCTCCAAGGCAGAAATGCACTCGACCACCACAACACAACACTAACCACAAGATGCATAACTCTCCTAAACAGTGTGCCATTCAACCAGAGCCCCTGAGGCAAAACAGCATGCCCAACACACTAGTCATAGGTGACTTGATAGTGAGGCACACTGATGTCCCACTCACTAGGTTGAATAAAGAGAAAGTAACAGTCAGCTGCCTGTCAGGAGCCAGGATCCGCCACATAACGCATGCACTCAGGTCCCTCAACCACAGGTACAAATATGACTCTGTCATTGTACATGTGGGTGTGAATGACCTGAGATGTACCTCCCTGGACTACATGAAAAGAGACATGGAGGAGCTCTCGGATTATGTAGCCCAGGTGGGTATGACCCTAGCCCTGAGCAGCATCCTACCATCACCCAGAATGATACCACAGTACAAGCAGAAAATCATTGATTTCAACAAGTGGCTAAGTTTCTGGTGTCATTCTAAGGGAATCCAGTATCTGTCTGCCTGGGATGACATGATTGACAGACCTTGATGCTTTGCCAGAGATGGCCTGCATCTGTCACCCCTGAGGTTCCGGATACTGGCCAAGGTTCTTGCCACCCCTATAGTGCCTTTTTTTAGGCAGTGTTCCAAAGACCAAATTACCACCATAACAGCTACAAACAAATGCAATTTGAGGGTCATGCTGCTCAACGCTAGAAGTCTAAATCTCAAAATGCACTCACTCGAAGTACTCCTTAAAATGGAAAACATCGACATTTGTGCTGTAACAGAGACCTGGCTCAAGGCAGCAGAAAGCACCCCTGCACTCCCAGGCAACAACTCATTCCACACCTTTCAGCCCCAGAACTTGGTGGTGTCTCCATATTCATAAAGGATGCACACACCTCCAGACTAGTAGCCCAACATAACGCATCTGAGATACTTCAACATTGGGTAATACAGCGATTCAGGTCGTAGCCTGCTATAGGTCCCCAGCCATGTCCCAAGATTGACACTCCACATTCCTAAGCACCCTGGAGAATATTAGGGTCCAACCTAGCACTCATACTGGGCGACTTCAACTACCCTTCCATTAACTGGGAAAACTAATCATGTACATTTGCCCAACGCTTTCTGGAATTCATTCATTCCAATGCCCTAGACCAACTCGTTCTTACCCCCACTAGAGGTAGCAACATCCTTGACCTGGTCATTACTAACATGGGCGACCGTTGCTCCACACCAATATTCAACTCCTCCCTGGTTAGATCAGATCACAAGCTAATCACCTTGGAAACTAATATCCCTCCTACCCCCCCAACAAAGGTAACCACCATGAAAAACTTCTCCAAAGCTAATTTTGGGCTCCTAAAAACAGAGGTGGCTAACTTCACAGCACCCACGCAAATGGAGAATAGTTGCATGACTGCCATATCATACACCAATGCACTGTACAAACACATATACAAATGCATGGATCTCACCATACCCAATACAACTAAGATGTTCTCCTCAAAAAAAAAGGAAGCCAATCTGGTGATCCCCTGCCATAAACAAACTCTACAACAGAATGAGGAATCTGATGTGGAATAAGGTGAAGTCCCAAGACTGGAAAGACTCCCTTGTCAGCCTCAGCAAAAGGTTGACATCCCTCATCAAATTCTCTAAAGCTAGCTATGAAAACAGAATTGCAGCAGCTAGTAAAGACAACCACAAGGCCTTCTATAGTTATGAAAATAATCTCCATGGCAATACCCAGATTTGCTCTGAGCTACTACACAACTGTATCTCCTATACAGAAGCCAACAGATATTGTAAATATACTGGTGAACAGATTCAGTACTAACTTTACCCCCCCCCCCAAAGGACCAATCACAATACCAATAGATTGCCAGGCACCCGGTATTGCTGCTGCACAGGTTAAAACAGCACTGTCCAAGGCCAAGAATACAGCTTCTATGGGACCTGACAGTATCCCTGGCTGTGTTCTACATGAACTACAGAGTGAAATGGCACCTCACCTGTGTGCCCTGTTCAATCACAGCCTCACCTCAGGCTTTGTCCCTACCGAATGGCGCACTGCTACAGTCATCCCTCTCCACAAAGGAGGACCGACTACAGACCCTGGGAACTATCACCCCATTAGCCTGACAAGTCTGATATGTAAAGCTATGGAACGCATCATCATGGACCTAAAAGACAAGGATACAGGGAATCTCCAAATTCTGGATCCTATACAGTTTGGTTTTGTGAAGGGTAGATCATGCCTGATCAACTTGGTTGACTTCTTTGAGTCAGTCACCAGAGCTGTGGATGAAGGTAAGGTGGTTCATACAGCCTACCTTGATCTGGCCAAGGCCTTTGATACCATTCCCCACTCAGGAATCATAGAAAAACTTACTAAGCTAGGCATCAACCCCTATATCACTAGGTGGGTTGCAAACTGGTTCACAGATAGAACACACAGTGTGAAAGTAGCTGACTTCAAGTCAGACTGCCGATCAGTCATGAGTGGAGTCCCACAGGGTTCGGTCCTGGGTCCTCTCCTGTTTGGTATCTACTTCTCTGAAGTCCAGGCGAACACGAAGGGACTCTGGCTGACAAAGTTCACAGATGATTGCAAGTTGGGAGCTATTATTAACTCCCCAAGTGATGCTGACATCCTACAGAAAGGCCTCAATGAAACCAACGACTGGTGTCAGAACCATGGCCTTAAGCTCAATGCCAAAAAATGTGTCTTCATCCCCTTTGGGAAAAACCTGGTTCCCCTGAATTACCACACTGATGGTAGTCCACTGAACACAGAAGGCATTATAAGAGATCTGGGAACACAGGTTGACAGCAACCTCTCTTTTGACCACGTTGCCACTGTGGTCAGAAAGTCCTTCTGTGTGTCACATCTCATTACTAAGGGTTTTGCATCCAGGAAGAAAGAGGTCATTGTCTCCCTCTACTCTTCCCTCATTAGGCCAATCTTCGAGTACAATGCCCTATTTGGCATGTACCTCACTAGACACCTGCAACAACTGGAGAGGCCGCAGAAGTACCTCACAAAGAGGATCCTAGGCCTTAAACACTTGTCCTATATGGACAGACTCAAAAAACTCCAACTATTCTCTGTCTCATATCGCCTACTTAGAGGCGATCTCTGCTTGACTTACAAAGCCATGTCTGACCCAGTCCTATTAGAAATGCTACATCTAAAGAAATCACAATCCCTCTGCACCACACGCTCCAGAGACCTCAACTTCACTACCACAATCAACAGAACATGCTGGAGGGACAGGTTCATAACCCAGAAACTGCCCATGCTATGGAATAGACTTCCCATACATGTCAAGCAGAGCACCTCACTGGCCCTCTTCAACAGAAATCTTGATGAGTGGATGGGAAATAGAAAATTCATCCCGGGGATCACTCCAGTGGCTCTACTCGACAGAGGCACTGGGAACTAAGGTTGGGTGGCACGATGCCAGGGTAATTCTATGGGCTAGGCTTGTAAAGGCTCCAGGGCCAGTAGCCTAGTACACACCTATGAACCTACATAGCAAGCAAGTATTCATAGGAAAACACATGATTTAACAAGATTCCACAGTTTTAAAGTTACAAAGTACAAAATTAATTGGTAGTCACAAGATTAAACAAAATTCCATGATTTACAATTAGAGTAAAGTAGTACTTAGAATGTACTGGTTTTCGGTAATAACATTGATTGAGACAAATGTAAGTAAAAGGGGGGTTGGTAATGGATGGTAGGGTTAGTTTTGTGAGATGTGGTTGGGTTTAAAGTTGGAATGTGTATAATTCCGGACTGTTGGTGTGGGTGTTTGCAGGTTAAGCACTATAAGGAGTCGTCATGATTCTTCTTGAAGGGATAGAAGTGAAAGGGAACACGAGAGTGGGTCAGAGGGTGTGTATGATATGGGTCAACCTGGTGGGTAGCAGGGGCATAGCCATGTGAGTTTTAGGTATTCTTTTAATAGCTTTTTGAATGTAACCACTGAGCTGGCTGAGGTAATAGCAAAAGGTAATGAGTTCCAAATTTCACTGATGTAGTTAGGAAAGAGGGAGTCACCTGCTGTGTTATTGCTTTTGGTCACCTTCATTAGTCTTTTATCACTAGAGCAAAGTTGTCTGGTATTAGTTTGTAGTTTAAGTAGATTAGATAGTGCTGGGGGGGGTTCAGGAAGTAGTAGAAGTTTATGGGCGAAAGAAAGCTGATGGAATGAGAAGAGATTTGGGAATTCAAGCCAGTTAAGTTGATTTAGAGAATGACAGTGGTGGGCATGGTAGGGGGCACCAGTCGCAAATTTGGCAATTTGATTGTAGCAGATGTTAAGCTTGGCCATTTCAATTTTGAGTAGGTTGGTGAAGATGGGAGCGGCATAGAATAGTGTGGAGAGGAGGTGGGTTTGCACTATGGTTATTCTAGCAGGTTGGATTAGAAATGGTTTATTTTTACAAAGACTGGCCAGTTTTTTGTGAATGTTTTTAATAGTTTGATTTATATGTAGATCAAACTTGAGGTTGTTGTCAACAGTCACTCCTAGCAGTTTAGTATGAGTGTCTGGAGAGATGATAGTCCCATCTCTGAACACGATATTGAATGTGTTGGGCAATGAGATGGATTTGTTTGGTTTAAATAGAAAAAGTTTGGTCTTTTGGGGATTAATAGGTTTTTGTTAAGAAACCAGGTTTCTGTAATTTGGAAGACTTTCTGGGTAATGGAGAGGAGTTTGTGTGGGTCATTGGCTGAGCAGACTAATGTTGAGTCTTCAGCATATTGTATAACAGTTGCAACTTGGCATATGCCGTGGAGATCATTAATGAAGATGGAGAACAGAAGGGGTCCCAGAATGGACCCTTGTGGGACTCCTGTGGTAATAGGAGCAGTGAGGATAGGTTGTTGCCCCATCAAACTGCTTGTTGTCTACCATGTAGATAGTTTTAGAACCAGGCTAGTGAGTGATCACTAAGGCCAAGATTAGTAAGGGAGTGGAGTAGTTTGGGAGTAGTTTGGGATGGTTGACCATATCGAAGGCTTTTGACAGGTCCAAGAATATGGCAGATGTTAGTTTACCTAAGTTACTGTTTTGGTTGATGAGGTTTGTAAAGGAAATAAGGGCTGTGGTTGTACTGTGGGCAGGGTGGAATCCATGCTGGGTAGGAGAGAGAAGTTGGTTATTAAGTAGGTATGGCATAAGTTGGTAATGTATACATTTTTCTAGAATTTTTGCTAGTGGGGACAGGATGGCACTAGGACGATAGCTGGTGAGGTCAGTGGATGTTCCACCTTTATGTAAAGGGATGATGTAGGAGGTTTTCCAGAAAGGTGGGATGGTGTTTTCTGATATAGATCTGTTAAGTAGAATAGAGATTGGGTAGGCAAGTTCATTAGCAGCCAGCTGGAGGTATTCTGCTGGGATGCCATCCGCTGCTAGGGTAGTAGGCTTAAGTTTGGATAGTAAATGTTTGACATAATTGGTAGGGATGGGTTGGAAATGGAAGGTAGTTTGGGGACTGACTACAGGTTTGGGGATATTGGTAGTAGTACTAGTGGGTTGTTGTTGAACTAGTTTAGAGATGGTTTCTATGAAGTATTTGTTGAATGAATCAGGTATGTCGGTGATTTCGCCTGTGGAGTTTGGCGATGGGGTGGAGGGTTTGCCGGGGTTAAGTAGTTTGTTTATTCCTGCCCAGAATTTTTTGGGGTTGTTTTGGTGCCTGTTTTGAAGATGTAGGAAATAATTCTTTTTATCCTGGAGAATAGCTTTTTTTGGTTTCATTTGTAAGTTTTTGGAATTGTTCTCTAGTTGCTGTAGGTTTTGTGGCTCTCCAGTGATGTCAAGCTCTATTCCTTTGAGAAATCTTATTTTAGTCTCTTTGGTGATCCAGGGGGCAGTATTCATTTTGAGTTTTGTGGTACAAAGTGGGGCATGGGCATTTAGGATTTTTAGGAAAGTGTTGTTGAATTGGATTACAGCTTCTTCTAGGGGTACTTTTTTTAGTATGTTCCAATTATGGTATTTTAGTTCGAGTTCAAATTTGCTTGGGTCAAAGTTATTTTTGTTCCGGGTAGTTTGCATTAGTGGGGTAGAGTTGGCATGGATTTTGCATTTTAGTAAAAAGGTGGGTTGGTGGTCACTAAGGGTGCCTGGAAGGACTCCTGCTTGGTATGGAGTACTCGTCTTATTTATGAAGATCCAATCTAGGAGACTTTCTTTGATTTAAGCATTTCCTAGCCTAGTGCTAGACTGAATGAATTGGGAGAAGCTGTAGAGATTAATATGGTTGGTGGGGTTAGTGTTTGAACAAGTGTTCCAGTCAATATTAAAGTCACCTAGAATGATGGTTTCTTGAGGAAGACTTTGATTAACCCAGTGTATGAGGGATTCAAGGGAGGGAATATTGTTGTCTGGTGGTATATAGCCAGTGATAACATTGACTGATTTTTTGTCGCTAAGTTTGAGTTTGGCTAGGAGAAGTTCAGAAGTATCAAGGGAAGGGATTGGAGGATTAACAGTACACATTTTTAGGTTGTTTTTGTAAAGTAATGCTACCCCACCCCCTTTTTTGTACAGTCTATCTTTTCGTAATACGTTGCACCCAAGTGGGAAGAACTCGCTGTCTGGTGTTGTGGGTTTTAACCTTGTTTCAATTAAGCATAGTAAATCGGGGGAATAGGTGGATATCAAAGCATGGAGTAGGTGCACTTTGTTATTTATGCTTCTGATATTTAAGCTAAGTAGTACTAATTTATGCAACATCATGTACACAGTAACATACTAATTTATACATTCATTTACCTGCAGGCCTCTCAAGAGTCACACATTATGAGTTACACCTGTAACTTAAGCTTTCAGAAACACTCTGTACCACAGGATGAAAGCTCTTCGACTGCATGCTTTGCATTGCAACAACATTTTAAAGAATATGGGTTTCTAATAGTGCATGCAGTGCTTTGTAATCTTTAAACATTATAAATATTAGAGCACATGTCTCTTAACACATATGTAATAATACACTGAATTACATGTTTGCAAAATAAAAGCGGGTATAGAACCTGGAGTTTTGTTACCTGCGCTTATCTGCCTAATAAAGATCTACTACTGATTAAACCACAAGTACTACCTTTATTGAATCTAAAAACATAGATTGGATTTTTATTACTGAATTATCTGTATGCTGAAAGTATGGTGTAAACTCACAGCAGACCAAGCTAAGCCAGGACATTCTAGTTCTGGGTTATTTGGATTATTTTTACCCCCCAAATAGTAAGACAGGACTTCTCACTAAAATCATTCAAACGACAGTTAAAGCCTCACTTACCCAACTCTTGGCTCTGCAAATGTGCTGCAACAGATTAGCACGTCACTGATCTTCAGCCTCATCCCTGATCACCTCCCTCCATCTCCTCCTCCTACCTGTGCTATAACACACTCTCTTCCCCACTTTTGTTATACTCCTTCACCCGCAACAACCCTTGTCTTCTACCTCTCACATATCTCTCTCTCTCTCACTACTGTACCTCTTGCAAGACCCATTGCTTTCTGACGAAAATATCAATAATATTGTTTTCTGTATGTTTCATCAAATTTTAAATGATGTTCTTCCTCTTTTGAAAAATGCTGTAAAGATTATTGTACATTATTGCCTTTCAAATGTTCACATCACTCTATCTATTACTGTTATTTGTAGATTGGAGCCTTTCTCCCTGGGCTTCTGCTGAAAATGGGCCCTGTGCCCAGTCAGACTTTCCTGGTAAACAAAAGCAATGAATAAATAAATAAAATAGCAACAATATACCCTTAAGGCCCAGCCATTGAAACAGCTCTGTTATGGTATTATGTACTAGTTCGACCTGGTTGTCATAATGGTTAAGGTCTTCACCTCCCATACACAAGGTACAAGGTCTAATCCTGACCTCCAGCCAATGCCTGTTTGGAGTTTGCATGTTCTCCCTGTGTCAAACGACTACTAAGCCACACTATAGCTTTCAAGCAACAATGTAACCAAAAAGAACAGTGAGAAAACGCTACTGGATGCTGGATGCCTCAGAGAAACACGAACACCAACAAGTTATAGTCCACAAATTTAATATATAACGGTTTAAAATTATATAAGATTAAGCACTTTCATCCACATACAATGTGGACTTCTTCAGAATAACTCAATTAATCAATTAGCCTTTTAAATATTCTTTTTGGTGCCAAAAGTTTAAAAAAACAGCTTCATTTAAAAAAAATCTTCATTTTAAGGAAACATCTTCATTTAAAGAATAGATGCATTTTTTCTAAAGACAGGACGTTTCTATGAAAGCCGCATTTAAAACGTGCATTTAAAATCACATGTACAAAATAATGCTCATTTTCCTTATTGTGATTTGTAAAATATAATATATAATATATTATTTGTGTCTTAAATTTTATATTTTATAATATATTATAATACCTATGGTTCGTGCATATTAATTCAATTCTATGATTTAAATTATAATTCATCTCAATTTCGTTACCATCTTATAAATCAATAAATATACGAATATCAAATGACAAATGAAAAAAATAATAAAAACAAATTTATTCTTAATATCAATTAATATTGTTCAGCATTCATTTTCACAAGCAAAAATGTCAAATACAATACAATCCATACAAGCATATTCTTGCGAATCCTACATATTAACCTGTAAAATAGGTTTTATTGTGATATAATCATTTAAGCCAGGTTAGTTTGAAGCATCAGTTAGTATCTGCCATTTAAGCTTAACAATGCTTTATAGTTGCCTCCTCTTTGTCCTTGCCTAACTTGTTCCAGGATAGCAAATCCAAAACCGTGACTTTCCCCATGTTTGTCTGTATGCCTAAACAGGGCATTAGATTTGTCTTTTCTTTTTATGGCATACAAATGGTCGTAAATTCTCCTTTTGAGCATTCTCTCCATTTTACCTATGTAGAAGCTTGGGCAGGTCATACATTTGGCCTTGTATATAATATATCTGGTGGTACAATTTCTATACTGAAATGTAATTCTGGTCCCGTTTATGTTTTCCAGAATAATGCCTTCATTTTCTAGTATAACTTGACACTGTCTACAGGTACCACGTTTTGTAGTGTGTCTATTCTGCTGGTTGATATTCCTGACCATGTTACCCCTCTCCAAAATCATCTTTAAATTTTTCCCCATTTTATATACAAACATTGGGGTATCTCCAACTATATTTTTTATTTCATTGTCTGTCGTAAGTATATTCCAATTCCTGTGTAGGATCCGCTTTATTTGATTAACTTGAGGTGTATATTCCAAAATACAAGCCTTATTGTACCTTTTGTCCAATTTGTCAATCACGACAGTGGTTATTAATTGTTCTCTTCCTAGTACTGGAAAATATTTCTTACCCCATTCACCAACTACATATTTCTTAACATTGTTCAACAAGTGCAGTGGGTACCCCCTGGCACTGAACAATGTTTTTATGAAATCTATTTCTTCAAGCATTTCTGAGTATGTGGACGTCATTCTAGCTGCTCATATACACTGTCCTTTAAATATGTTTCTCATCATTTTTTGAGGATGATTGCTAGTATACTCCAAATAATTATTGGAGAATGTATCCTTCCTGTGTATATGAGACTTGAATCCATTTACTGTACTAGATATGAATATATCCAAATACGCTGTGCCCTCTATACTATAAGAATGTGTAAACTTTAAGTATTCACCTGTGTTGTTGATGTATTCAATGAACTTGTCTATTATATGCACTGGGCCATCCCATATAATAAGAATATCATCCAAGAACCTTGAGTAATATCTTATGTATTTAAAATATCCACTTTTGAAGATGTTCTTAGTCTCCCAATCTAGCATGACCAGATTTGCAAAAATGGGGGCACAAGCAGCCCCCATTGCTACTCCTCTGATCTGCTTGTAGTATACACCCTCAAAATATATGTAGTTATGTTCCAGTAGAATAGCCATAAGTTCCATTATTAAATTAATTTGTTCCCATTCTAAGCCTGAATACTGCCTAATACTGTTACAGAAACTTTCTAGCCCTTTTTGTTTGGGAATGTATGAAAATAAGTCCATCACATCCACTGTAATATAAACTATTCCTTCCTTCCAAACTTCTGCAGTTAAATTGCCTAGTAAAGCCCAAGAATCCTTTATTAAATTAGGTATCCTGGAATATATGTGCTTGAGCCATTTTTCAATAGCAGTACCTAATGGAAATGTTTTTGAATGGCTGCCAGAAACAATAGGACGGAATGGAGGATCAGTAATACTCTTGTGAACTTTAGGTATACCAACTATAGTTGCTAATATCGGATGTTCTACCTTTAGATATTTAAAGGTATCATGTGTTACACATCCATCTAATAAAAAGTCTTCCAGGTACATGTTGATTCGTCTATATCCTATACTGATTTCATTTGTTGATACTATACTGTAGTTTCCTGACTCCTGTAAAATTGTATACATCTTATTCATATATTCAAATGAGTCATATAAAACCACACCTCCACTTTTATCAAGTTTCATCACCCTGATGTTACTTTTGCTTTTTAACTGTTGAATTAGCTGTGTTTCTTCGTCCGTAAGGTTATTCAATACTTATGTCTTGTACTGTTTTGCAAACTATATATTTCCCTAGTGACGATTTTTTCATACACAGCTACACTTGGGTGTGTAAGAGGGATATAAACACTTTTTTTCCTCAACCCATTCTTAATACCTGAACATGGTTTGTTGTGAAAAAAAATGGCTAAATTAATTTTTCTAAGAAATAGCTTAATTTCAGTTAGGCAATCGACTACATGGAATTTTGTCTTAGGTATGTATTTCATACCTTTCGAAAATAATTTGAAGTACGCTTCTCCAACTACATTGCTGGTATAATTGTATATATTGAAGTTATCCTTACTACATACAATACCATCCATACTCTTCTCATCTGCACCTGGTTCTGCTAATGCATAGCTGTCACTACTTGTCACATCCTCAATACCTATCTCCTGTTGTTCCCCCATTCCTGGTTCATAACATTTTTTTGTCCCCATTCCTGTCTGTTCCTTCTCCACTTCCAGTTCTTTTTCCAATTCTGCTGTGATGTTTGTTTCCCACCTATGTGAAAATTTGAATTTCCAACTTCAAAATGTCCTTCTTGTGTATAACTCTGAAGTCCATCTATATCTTTATCATTAAAAACCTCAGTGTTTCCTCTTATGTTGTCTTTCCAAGGGCACACTCTATTGGACTTGCACTCGGCTACGTCTCTATTTATCTTTTTGTTTTTCTTCGCTTGTATTGTCTGGGCTTTCTTCTCTGCTAATGTGCATTGTTTTGTATAAAGCTTTTCCCACTGGTCAAATAATAAATCTTTTGTTATAGCATTATTTAATTTCTCCGCTTGTGCGGTAAGCTTACACAATTTTTCATTTTTCTTAATTAAGAGACGCATATAATCAAAACCAAAATTATTAAACAAACTATCAAATTCTTCACAAACTTGATCATTCAAAAACACCCCCATAGGCATTTAAAAAAAACGAAGTCCCCTAGGGACTATTGTCAATCTTTACACCTTTTATTGCATTCAGTGTTCTTCCGAATGAATAAATAAGCTCTTTTAATGTCCCATTAACTATATTAGTTTGAATGGGTTGAAGCCCATTTGCCTGACTCAATGTACTGAAACATACATCTCTTTGTAAAAAGTCTTCCAACTGGACGATACACTGTCCCATATTACATCTAGTTGTATTGTTACAAGTAACACTCACTCTGGGACTAGAACTATGTCTTACAGTACCTTTCATATTAGTCGTACCACTGTTCACTGCTGTTGAATACGTTTTTCCTGCCATGGTACGTTTGGGTTTGGTTCCTGTTCGATGAGATTCTTCATCCAGGTTGTACAGTGAACATAACTACATACATTTTGAGGGTGAATACTACAAGCAGATCAGAGGAGTAGCAATGGGGGCTGCTTGTGTCCCCATTTTTGCAAATCTGGTCATGCTAGATTTGGAGACTAAGAACATCTTCAAAAGTGAATATTTTAAATATGTAAGATATTACTCAAGGTTCTTGGATGATATTCTTATTATATGGGATGGCCCAGTGCATATAATAGACAAGTTCATTGCATACATGAACAACACAGGTGAATACTTAAAGTTTACACATTCTTATAGTATAGAGGGCTCAGCGTATTTGGATACATTCATATCTAGTACAGCCAATGGATTCAAGTCTCATATACACAGGAAGGATACATTCTCTAATAATTATTTGGAGTATACTAGCAATCATCCTCAAAAAATGATGAGAAACATATTTAAAGGACAGTGTATACGAGCAGCTAGAATGACGTCCACATACCCAGAAATGTTTGAAGAAATAGATTTCATAAAAACATTGTTCAGTGCTAGGGGGTACCCACTGCACTTGTTAAACAATGTTAAGGAATATGTAGTTGGTGAATGGGGCAAGAAATATTTTCCAGTACTAGGAAGAGAACAATTAATAACCACTGTCGTGATTGACAAATTGGACAAAAGGTACAATAAGGCTTGTATTTTGGAATATACACCTCAAGTTAATCAAATAAAGCGGATCCTACATAGGAATTGGAATATACTTACGACAGACAATGAAATAAAAAATATAGTTGGAGATACCCCAATGTTTGTATATAAAATGGGGAAAAATTTAAAGATGATTTTGGAGAGGGGTAACATGGTCAGGAATATCAACCAGCAGAATAGACACACTACAAAATGTGGTAGCTGTAGACAGTGTCAAGTTATACTAGAAAATGAAGGCATTATTCTGAGAAACATAAACAGGACCAGAATTACATTTCAGCATGGAAATTGTAACACCAGATATATTATATACATGGCCAAATGTATGACCTGTCTGAGCTTCTACATAGGTAAAATGGACAGAATGCTCAAAAAGAGAATTTATGACCATTTGTATGCCATAAAAAGAAAAGACAAATCTAATGCCCTGTTTAGGCATACAGACAAACAAGGGGAAAGTCACGGTTTTAGATTTGCAATCCTGGAACAAGTTAGGCAAGGACAAAGAGGAGGCAACTATAAAGCATTGTTAGGCTTAAATGGCAGATACTAACTGATGCTTCAAACGAACCTGGCTTAAATGATTATATCACAATAAAACCTATTTTACAGGTTAATATGTAGGATTCACAAGAATATGCTTGTATGGATTGAATTGTATTTGACATTTTTGCTTGTGAAAATGAATGCTGAACAATATTAATTGATATTAAGAATGAATTTGTTTTTATTATTTTTTCATTTTTATTTTGATTTCATTTGTCATTTGATATTCGTATATTTATTAATTTATAAGATGGTAACGAAATTGAGATTAATTATAATTTAAATCATAAAATTTAATTCATATGCACGAACCATTGGTATTATAATATATTATAAAATATAAAATTTAAGACACAAATAATATATTATATATTATATTTTACAAATCACAATAAGGAAAATAAGCATTATTTGGTACATGTGATTTTAAATGCGTCTTTCATAGAAACGTCCTGTCTTTAGAAAAATGTATCTATTCTTTAAATGAAGATGTTTTTCTTAAATGAAGCTTTTTTTTAAACGTTTGGCGCCAAAAAGAATATTTAAAAGGCTAATTGATTAATTGATGTTATTCCGAAGAAGTCCACATTGTATGTGGATGAAAGCGCTTAATCTTATATCATTTTAAACAGTTATATATTAAATTTGTGGAATATAACTTGTTGGTGTTCATGTTTCTCTGAGGCATCCAGCATCCAGTAGCATTTTCTCACTGTTCTTTTTGGTTACATTGTTCTCCCTGTGTCTCTGTAGGGTTCCTCCCACCTCCGAAAAACATGCTGAGTGTTTCCATCTCAACTCACCAATGAATGGAGCTGTAGGCAGAAGCACAAACTCTACACGGTGCCCTATAGGGGAACAGTTGTACAGACCAACCATTTTGGGCATCTACTGAGGCGCGCAGTATCCTCATGATAGGAGAACATGGATCAGAGACTATGCACCGTGGCAAGACTATCCACTCAATGGTGTAAATTAAGGCTCTAGGTGACTCGATCATGTTGACTGATGTCACCAGATATGCAGGGGTATCTGCCAGTGATAAGTCGACTGAGAGGTGATTTTATCATGTTGACTGATGTCACCAGATGTGCAGGGGTATCTGCCACTGATAAGTGGACTGAGAGGTGATTTGATCATGTTGACTGATGTCACCAGATGTCCAGGGGCCTCTGCCAATGATAAGTTGACTGAGAACCTGGCCTACTATGACCTATGCCAGGGATGCATGCTAATGGTGGGGAGGGTGTAAATCTGCCCCTATTGGCCAGTGTGTGCCCACCATAAAACCCAGCACCCCTGAGTCAATACACTACTGGCCGAAGGTTCCAGTTGCCCAGCCTGGGATACCTGGGATAGCTCTGTTGAGTGAAAGCTATACATAAAATCAATCACCCTGACAAACATAAACTAAGAACTGCTACACTCAATGTAGATTCACTGACAGGATGGAGCTTGGAATTGGATGACATGATGGTACAGAGGAGGCTGGATGTGCATACTATGTATCCAAGAGAAAAGATGGAAGGGCAGTGCAACAAAGACACTTGGCTTGGGATCCAGAGTCTACTATTCAGGAGGAGGACAGGCTAGAAATGGTGTAGGAATTGTGGTTGGAGACAGGCTTCAGAAGTAAGTGAGGGATATCATCAGAATTTGTGACAGACTCACGCAATCAGACTGCAGCCTAATGACGGGGCAGCATTCATAATGACAGCCTATGCCTCACAGCAAGGCTGTGATAGCAAAGAAAAGAGAGCATTCATACAGCAGTTACAGGACCTACTACATAAAGCAGGGCAGCATGAATTGTTGTTGATAATGGGTGACTTGAATACACATATTGCGACAAAACAGGACAAGATATTAGGACTTCGTCAGTAGACTTCTGTCTGGCAAACGGCTTGATATTAGCCAACACATGGTTCAGAAAAAGAGACAGTCACAACATCATATACAAGACTGGCCAACTTGCAACTCGGGTAAATTTCCTCCTAGTAAAGAAAGGGCACTGGGATAGAATCAGTGATTGCAAGGTCATCCCCAGTGAAACAGTCATCTCACAGCATAAACCACTGGTTGCCACAGTCAGTAGCAAGCAATGGCCAGAGAAGGCTTTAAGGTCAAAAGAGACCAGGCTGAAGATCTAGAAGTTGACTGGAGAGAAAATACAACAGTTCAAGGAATTAATCAGGGCTCTAGCACCCCAAGAAGAGGAAGAAATGGGTAGAGTTGAATAATGGTAGTGCCTCAAAACAGCATGTGTGAAAGCTACAGAACAGATATGTGGCCGAGCAAGGTATGGAAATAAGGTACATAAGAAAAGCTGGTGGTGGAATGCAGAAGTCCAGGAAAAAGTGGGAGACAGAAAATACGGACTAGGCTAGGAAGGAATACTGATTGGCTAACAAAGAAGCTAAGAAAGGAGGTGTAATAGCAAAGAACAGGGCATTGGAGGCACTCTACTAACTTCTGGAAAGTGACTCAGTAGTTAGTACAAAGAAACTTTAACAGGTTGCAAGGCAAAGACAGAATGATAAAGAAGAGAGTCAGACACCCTTCATAAAGGATGCCAGCAACAACCTGCTCACCAGTCCACAGGACATCAAAGGCAGATGGAAGGAGTACGAACAACAGCTTCTGAATGAAGAAAACCCCACAGAGGCTGTACTGCCCCAGAAACAGCCTACGATGAGAGAAGGAGAGGAGCCCACCCTAGAAGAAGTAAGAATAGCAGTAAGGAAAATGAAGTCGGGGAAAGCAGCAGGCTCAGATGAGGTCACAGCAGACATGATCAAGATGCTGGGTGAGATAGGGGAGAAATGGCTCCTGCGGATACGTATAGCAGTGTGAAGAGAAAGGCATATCCCAGATGACTGCAGAATAAGTATACTCATTCCAGTGTACAAGGACAAAGGGAACATCCACAACTGTTGGCAGTACAGACGTATCAAATTCCTGTCACATTGCATGAAAGTTCTGGTGAGGGTGATTGATAAAATGGATATGCAGAGTAGTAGACAGTAAGATGGGAGATGAGCAGTCTGGATTCAGATCAGGATGCAGCACAACTGACCCGATGTTTGCAGTGAGACAGATAGTAGAGAAGAATCTAGAGATGAGGAAAGAGTCCAACTGGGCATTCCTAGATTTGTAGAAAGCATATGACAATGTCACAAGAAATCTGATTTGGGCAGTACTGTGGTGGTTCGAAGCCCCAGAGATACTGGTAGAATTAGTGCAGGCTAAGTAATTTCTGCACTCAAAGAAACATTACTTCACAGACATCTTCTGACAGATTTAAAAGTTTCCCAGCTCCCTTTATTTAAATCCTCAAGTTGCACATTCATTTCTCTTGCCACCAGGGGTGACTGTATAGCACAAACAAGTCTGTAAACAAGCACTTTACTGCAATTCAGGGTCTACATCCCTGAGTATTCACACATATACTGTGCAGTTTTCAGCAAGTCATTTAACCAGGCAAAAGCTGTCAGCTCACACCACTAACTTGCACTTAGATGGCCTTAACTAAACAGAAAATAAATACAAAAAGAAAGACATAATTAAAAAAATGAGAGACAGAAAGATGCATGGGGGAGGGGGTAATTCATGAAAAAATGACTTCAAAGGGTTGGTAACTGCAGCTTCATTGATGGATTCATGGAACTTCTGGAATATATGCAATTCAGGATGCAGAAAAGGGATAGGATAGGATATCCAGCACTACAGATCGCTGAATAAAGGCAACAAGTTACAAATTAGATAGGTCTCTTGCACCAAAGTTAAATTCCTACAAATGTCATCTCCATGTTTTGTGACTCTGAGATTAGCATTTAACCTGTGTACTGCTCATGAGTCACTCAGAAACGCAGCATCTGTACACTGTGGGTCTTCTATGCAGAATACAAAACACAGCTAAGTACACATGTTCTGGATGCATGTCTGATGCTCCTTGCCTACCACATACAGTTTACACAAGCTTGTACAAATTACACTAAAAGGCAGGCCACATGAAAGGGTCCACATCATATAAATGGTACATTTTATTTATTGTCCACATTTGTTTACCAGGAAAGTCCGGCTTGGAACAAAGCCAATTTTCAGTGGAGGCCTGAGGAGAAATGCTCCAGATACATGTCTTTGTAATGGGGGAGGAAACCAGTGAAAATCCACATGAACGCAGGGAGGACATGCAGACTCCACATAGAAGGCACCCCAGCTGAGAATCGAACCGAAGAACCTCTTACAATGCTACAATGCAACAATGCTATTGCTGCACCACTGCGCCATCAACACAAACAGTCACACACCTCAAGACTTAATATTTCATTTTCATGGTATCCACATAAATGGCCAGAAGATTCATACATAACTTTGTTTATGGGAATGCGTATTAAAAAGATCACTTAGAAGATCTCGTTAGAGCAGATATGCAACTTTCATGCAGTTCTTTGTCAGAAAGATGGCAGAAAAATTCCAAGGGATTTAATAACTTGTGTTTACAGTTTCCAATATCTGCCTGATCATACAGCAACCTCACATGATTTAATGTCAAGCTATACTGGGAGTCTGTATTACACAGATGCCAAAACAATCCAATCACATTTACTACTTCATTTTCATGACTTACCGACATGATGCTGCGATGGTCCCTTCTGTTTTTGTGCTGGAGATGAGCCAACACATAAATGGTAGACATACGCATAACAACTATGTCTGTATCACATAATTATACTGGCAGCCTCACAAAATATATTACCTTATTTTCAAAGGCAACCATATTTCAAACAGAAGGACAGCCTGATAAGAGGTAGCGTTTCATTTTCATTAATCTGTTTCACAGAGGTGGTTCAAACAGTCCTATCAGATTTAATAACATTTACTGGGTAGGCTCATCACACAGATGGCAAGACAGATGGAGAAAATTCTATATCTCATTTTCAAAAAGAAATGACAAGCTGTGATTTAATATACCTCATTTTCAAATAGATCTATATCAAAAAGATGGAGAGTCCTTCCGTCAAAATGCAATGTCCCATTTTCAAAAATGGGACAAAATCACACAGGTAGCAGAAGGCCTTGCAATGATTTAACATATAATATTGTCAGATTTACAATCACCAATACCATACAGTCAGTAAAATAACATTAATGGATTCAATGCCTTAAAAAGGCCTGGATCAGTACATTCTAAACTGTATTATCAAAGCTATTATAATGTTCATAGGTTCATAGGTGTGTACTAGGCTAATGGCCCTAGAGCCTTTATAAGCCTAGCCCACAGAAGTGCCCTGGCATTGTGCCGCCCGACGTTAGGAGACATTAGTGGGGGTGATTGTTTACAATTAAAACATCTAAAACTAACTTGGGTTCCAAAGCTTGTTATAACATTCCATATCAAATATACAGTCATTAAAAGCATCACTCAGTGTGAGCATATCCAAACACAACTCAAACAAGTCAGCATCAGAAACCTTAAATGGAAAAACAGCTGAACAATCTTTAGGGTTCTGGATAACTGATGCACAACTGTCCTACTTTTCTACTACATATGCATGATTTGCACAACTACCTTGGTGCATCCCACTCTCACTTTACATTACTGTACTTGTAGACAGTTA